>NW_007727633.1:368946-369347 GCF_000696425.1 Galeopterus variegatus
TCATCTAACGACACACTTACCTCTCAATCATCTAACAACACACTTACCTCCCAATCATCTATCGACACACTTACCTCTCAATCATCTAACAACACACTTACCTCTCAATCATCTAACAACACACTTACCTCCCAATCATCTATCAACACTACCAACTGACTTCCTTGGTACCCTGGCCTGAGAAAATCTCAATATTTCAGGTGTTCCTGGGAATTGGAGGAATTAGTTTAATTTAGTTTCTGTATTGTGGGGATCCCATAAACACTTTGGTTCTGTTATATTTCTACTGTAATGTTATTTGTGCATTTTCTAGTTTCCTTTGGGGAGAGACTATGTCTTTTTCCTTGTTAAGAACAGTAAGAGTTGGTAGAAACAGACAACCATAAAGCAGATGTTCTGAG
>NW_007727633.1:370098-391647 GCF_000696425.1 Galeopterus variegatus
TTCCTTGTTAAGAACAGTAAGAGTTGGTAGAAACAGACAACCATAAAGCAGATGTTCTGAGTGCCCTGTACTTATGACTTCAGCCCACCCAAAGGTCACCTGTAGGTGGTTTCTACTCCTGCTGGCTTCTGGCATCTCTATACCTGAGGGGGTCATCTGGCCATGGGAGTGTGTCAGCCTACTTGTGCATGGCAGCCCAAAGTGCCAAGGAGTTAACGCCCCAACGAAGGAAAAGAGTTGGTGGATACATCCTCTAGCTTCCTGACCCTTGGTGGGACCATTCAGAGCTATGTTCCAAATAATTTTTCACGTAGTGCCCAGAACGATGGAGGTCTGGTTGTCCATGGCCTTAATGGTTTTTCTGGTCTTACTCCCCCACTTCCTCATAGTACTTCCTGCAACCGTCTCTCAAATAAACAACTTGTTATTTGGAGTCTCTGGGAAAGCCCAATGGGAAAGAAACACATCCTTAATGGTTTTTCTGGTCTTACTCCCCCACTTCCTCATAGTACTTCCTGCAACCATCTCTCAAATAAACAACTTGTTATTTGGAGTCTCTGGGAAAGCCCAATGGGAAAGAAACACAGCAGAATAAATAATTACTTGCCATTTGAAAAGCAGGTTCTAACATGGTACTAGACGCTGAATGGCTGACCACAGAAAATCAAGAGATCATGCAACCAGAGCTTCCCATTCAGAAACTGGATATGGTCAGATCCCTAAATCCCAAGGTCAGGCAGCCACAACATGAACACTCAGTGCAAGGGAAATGTTACATTTAGGATTGGGCCTAGCAGGTCTGAAAGACATACCAAGCTACACAAAAGGGTGAACCAGGCTTTAGGTTGCCAAACTCTTGCACTCTTGCCTCTCCCTTAGTTCTCACCCATGGCCTTGTAAGAGATTGCCTAAGATCAGCTGATAGAGAGAGAAAAAAAGAAACACAGCCCTGGTTCATGGATGGATCATGAAATGGACTGTTACCACACTACGGCACATCTCAGGAATCCTTCCAGTGGGCAGAAGTTCAAGTAGCACAGGTAGTCATTAACTCTGTGTGGAGGCAAAAGGGGCCAGAGGTGAAGATAATCAAGGACCGTGCATTGGCAAACAGCTCGATTGGTTGGTCAGGGGCCTGGAAGGAGAAAGGGAGAAATATTGGAAGATAGAACCAAGGAAGTCTGGAGAAGCAGCACACGTACAGATCTGTAGGAATGGGCACAAAATATGGATCTTTATGATTCAGGTCAATGCCTCCCAGATCACTCACCACAGAGAAGCTACACAGAAAGGCTCATCCTGTGGGTGCCAGCCAGCCTCTGTCTTCGGGTGCTCCAGTGTTTACACAATAGATCCATAAGCAGAGTCATCACAGTGGCAGAAATGGAGGCTGTGCAGAGGTCAATAGCACAGGAACCTTCTTATCAAGGCTATGGTCACTACCATTGCTGAATGCCAGTAACAGAAACCAGTACTGAGCCCTCAGTGTGGTACATTCCCTCACGGAGGCCAACAAATCACTAGTGACAAGTTGATTTCATTGGACCCTTGCACCCTAGAGAGGCAGTGATTTATCCTCATTGGGATGGGTGTGTCCTCCAAATGTGGGGTTTGCCTTCTTTGCCTACACTGCCTGTAGCAACACCACTGTAAGAGGGTTCACAGAATATCCAATTCACCAGTATGGGATCCCATACAACATCTTCTTAGACTGACTTTACACCAGTGCAACAAAAGGCACATGACCACAGGTCTTATCATTTACCACTCAACCCAGAAGGCTACCAGTGTGGTAGAACATTGGAACGACCTCTTAAAGGCACAGCTAAGGTGCCAGCTTAAAGATGACACCTTGCAAAGTTGGGGTGTCGCCCTCGAAGAAGAGACATTGAATCAGCCATTATGTGGTCCCCAATTGTTAGTGCTGTGGATTGAATGTCCTCCCTCCCCAAATTTAATCCCTACTGTGACAATGTTAAGAGAATGGGAAATCCTACTATGGTAATTGAAAGGTGTGGTCTTAAAGAGGTGATTCAATTGCGAGGATCATGCCCAAGTAAATGGATCAATCCATTGATGGTGGTCTTGGGGGCTGGTTCTGAGGGCTTTAAGAGGAGAAGGAGTGAGGAGTTAGCTCTCTCTCTGTTTCTGCCATCTGTCACCTTGCTTTGCTGTGAAGAGTCACTACCTACCAACAAGGCTTTCCCCAAATGTGTTTGGACTTTGGACTTTCCAGCTTCTAAAACCATAAGCAATAAATATTCTTTCTTTATAAAATTACCCAGTTTCAGATATTTCTGCTATAAGCAACAGAAATGGACTAATACAGTTAGAATCCATGGATCTGGAAACTAAGGGATACAAGTATGAATAACCCCTGATATGGTCTGAATATTTGTTTCCCCCCAAAACTCCTGTTGAAACCCTAAATCTCAAGAGGGTATGACGAGGTGAGGCATTTGGGAGGTATTAGGTCATAAGAGCAGAACCCTCATGAATGGGATTTGTGCCCTTAAGAAAGAAGCCCAAGGGAGCTCATTCCCCCTTCTACCACATGAGGACACAGCGAGAAGATACCTATAAACCGGAAGACAGCCCTCACCAGACACCAAATCTGCCAGCACCTTGATCTTAGACATCCCAGCCTCCAAAACTTTTAAAAATAAATTTCTCTTGTTTATAAGGCACCCAGTTATGGTATTTTTTTTTTATAGCAGCCTGAATGAACTAAGACAACCCCCCTGGCCATCAATCACTTCCAGTGAACCACTTGTGTATTTTGAGCTTCCTGTCCTTGTAAACTTTAGGTTCTGCAGGATTAGAAGTTATAGTCGCTGTGGGTGAAATATGCATACAAGGGGACACAGTAAAGAGCTCCATTGAACCTAAAGTTACTGATCATGTATATTAACTGCTACTCCTCTGTAGCAGTTAATGTACTAGTGGGGGTGGCTGGCCAGTTAGCTCAGTTGGTTAGAGCATGGTGTTTTAACACCAAGGTCAAGGGTTTAGATCCTCATACTGGCCAGCTGCCAAAAAAATAAATAAATAAATACACACATACACACACTAGTGAGCATAACTGACTGTGATTATGACAAAGAGACAAGGGTGCTGGGAGCAGGGAGGAATGTGTCTGAGAACTTGAGTGACTCACTATGGTGACTCTTGATGCTTCCACAGCCTTACAAGGACAAGATCACCAGGGAGCCAGACTCACCAGAGGAGAAGATCTGGTCGTCCCCATTAGGCAAGTAATCTAGACCAGTAGAAATGTTAACCAAGGGCGAGGGGAATCCAGAATGAGCAGTCTGTGAGGCAGAGGATGAACGTCATTATGGCCTGGAGAACAACTGTAGCAGTGTCCCACCAGCTATCCTGTGAAGCCCTTACATTGGGGATATGTCTAAAAACTATCTCGAAGAAGAAACAGCGACAGAGGGCCTTAACCTGGGCACTGTGATAAGCAATACAAGGGACACACTGGGGAAGATGAATCCATGCCCTGCACATATCCCCTTGACATACGTGGAAGACAGTTCCCTCACTGTCTGTCCACTGGCTCCCTCATGTCTGCCCGGGAGTGTGCGGGGCTCACGTGCGTGGGGCAGGCCAGAAGTTCCAGGGAGCTAACACCCAAGAGCGACTATCAGCCAGTGAGGGGCTGGAATTGATAATGACTCAGCTTTCTCTACTTTCAGTGGGAAAATTCTGCGTTGTGTTCCACACAGTTTCTTAAAGGGATCCCACTGAGACTGAGCCCCAGTCACCCCCAGAAGTGGCCCATTATTAATGCAGCTCCAATGCCTTTTTTTCCCTTTCCTGTCTCACTTGCCCACTCTCTCCCATTGTTTCCTGGGATCACCTCCTGAGAGGAAAATGGAGTCAATATGGTCAGGCCCTCTCGCCTCCTACCCGGCTGGGGAGGATTCAGCACATCCGTTGTAAGCACGTCACGTAAGAGTCGTGTGGGTGCGCATGCGCGCCCGCGTCCGCCTTGGCTCGTCGCTGCTGTCGTGTTGTTTGGTTGTAAAAGGCAGCGGCTCTGAGCCGCGGGTCGTCGAGCTCTCCTGTCTGTAATAAAGCGTGTTCACTGCCCGCGGCTGCGTGGTTTTGCCTTCAACTACCTGGCTCAGGACCTGCACAGAACGGGGCAGAGGGGTCCGGGATCCAGCCCGACACCCCCCAAATCAACTTCTTACACCCGAATTCTTGACCGAAGAGTACTTTTAGGGGAAAACCCAGGCTAAGATAAAAAGGTGGCGGAGACTGTGATATTACCCAACTAATAGAATAATATGTGGCCAATAAAAATGATAAGTAAATAGGAATACGGAAAGATGTATTACAATCTTAACTGAAAAACAACTTTTGGTCTGTTCTAATTATAACCACAAGTAAAAGCATATATTTATAAAGGGGACTACACAGGGCTGACCATTGCTTTGCTGGGACTGAGGAAAAAAGTCTTTAAGGAGGAGGAAATTTGATAGTATTGAAGTGCTTAGGGTTCAGGCTCCGTTTCCTCACCGTTGTTTCGACTTCTGTGCACAGCAGTGCTCTCGGCAGCTCTCGGCAGCTCTCGGCAGCCACAGCATCTGCTGGTGATGCAAGACCACCACCGTCCTGGGTACTGACAGTGCGTTTCCCCAGAGCTGCTCATCTGCTCACAGACAGAAGGCCAGGAAAGCTCAGCTGATTCTACTGTTGCTGTAGGAAGCCTGGATTGGAGAAGCCAGATGAATAATACGCCCCCTCGTAAACTGACCTCAGTTTGAAGAAAAGCTTGACTTACATGTTGGGATGTTCAGTAGCAAAATTCATTACCCCAAGAACCCGTTCTGAGTCAACAGCGGTGAAGGTGCCTCAGCCACAAGAATGACCTCACATGGCCTCTGTCATAGGAAATTTTCCTTCTTACAAAAAAGGAAAAAACAGATTAGTGCATATCAGAGGACAGACCATAAATGAAAAAGATTAAAAGATTTATCATACAAAATTATAAAACATTTAGGGGACAAAATGTACTATAAAAAAGAAAAAGTCAAAAGTTAAAGAATAAACTGGAAAAAACACAATATATATGGCAAAGGATTAATGTCCTTAATAAATAAAATCAGGAGACAGACAGTGAACAATCTTTATTCTTAAGCTTCACCAACATATTTGCTCCAAAAGTGATTGTCAACTCTCAGCAGATATTTGGAATTCTATGCTGACTTAAGAGAAAAATACAAATGCTTTATCGGTAAAAAAAAAAAAAAAAGAAAAAAAAAAAAAGAAAAAAAAAAAAAGAAAAAAAAAAAAAGAAAAGAAAAAAAAGAAAAAAAGAAAGAAAGAAAGAAAAGAAAAGAAATGAGCATTTATCAATGGCAGGAACTGCTAGAAATTGTAGAAATCAAAGAAAAATATAGCCTCATTTCCATGGGTTTACACAAAGCAAATTAAGAAAAGGGAAGTGTTATATTGGGGCTAAACTGGCAATTTAAACCATAAAACAACTTATGACCCTGTGATCTGGAGCTTCCTAAAAGTTAAAGTCCTAGCAAGTTACAGGGTTACAGGGAAAACAATAGGAGAATCATTCAATAATAGCTCTGTCTTTACTGAAGCCAATGTTTTGACAATGTTATAGGGAGGTGTTTTTGGTTTTTTTTTAATATATCAAGCTTGGAAATAATTACAAAATAAAATATAAAATAATTACTTTAATAAAAATAAAAACAACGACAATCTAGATTTCACTAAGAGCAAAGGGAATCAATTCAATACCTTGTATTTCTCAGGGACTGATAGCCACACAAAAGCAGATAGCTACCAATACTGTCGTTTGAGCCACCTTTGAAAGGCTCCCATGGAGATAATTTTCCTCCTTTCCTCCACTGAAATTCAGCTCTTGAAATTTAATTTATTGAGGTCTCAAAGGCCTTTGGTTTCTTATGCAAATAGGAACAAGGATATTAGTCTAATGTCATTTCCAAGTATCACCTTTTGGGGCAGATGTTTTTCAACAGCAGAAGAATTGAGACAGGAAAGTGAGGTGAGGACCCCAAGAAGCGAAGCCCTGGGAGGGGGCAAACACTCATCTCTAGCCATTCTAGTCCTGCCACAGTAGCATTCCTCCTGGGCACACACATTCACAGGCACATCCAGTGGCATCGATCTGGGAAGAAAGCATGCCTAGGTTCTAGAGTAGGCTCATTGCTAGGGTGTAACTTGCTGTCTTGGATGAAGGCCCACCTGAGGAGGCCTGCCTAAGACAGATGATCACAGACATAGACTGTCTTAACACATCTCCCACTCATCACAGCAGCCTTTGGGGCCTCTCTAGAATTTCACAAACTCACCACTTCAAAGATGCTTCCCACATGAAGGATAACTGCCTCAGGGGCGGGCTTCCAACTTCACCGCAGCCAGTGCATGCCCATCTCTGTATCCGGGTACCTTGCTGGCTTTTAACAATGAAAAGAGAGTTGGTGACAGATGAATTAGCACCTCAGGAAAGGCAAGAAAGTTTTTCTAAGAAAAGAAAAAGAATTAGCTTGCAAAGCCACCAGATGCTGAATACTTCAGAAAAGAATTGCTTTGTACTGCTTTGAACTGAGCTTACTAATCAGATGAGATTCCTCCTCGTACTAAACGATCTCAGACCAACCCAGAGATTTTCAGGCCATATCCCTTCTGGGGCTATCTCTATTGTTCAGAAACCAAGAACACTAAATTTTAAAGAAAACTAAAATTTCTTTAGTCCCTACCAGTGTCAGGCACTGTGAAAGCGACTCGCATGCATTTAGTCCTCACCTTACCCCTAGTTTGGGAGTGAGGGTAACTTTCTGTATTTCACAAATGAAGAAACTGATGCTTATAGGGCTCCAACCCCTCCCTAAGTCAGCTTCTAGTGCAGAGCCAGACAGTAAAAAGAAAAAGAGGCTGGCTGACACTAAAGCTGGAGCCTTTCCACATCATCCCTCTACTCTGAGATTAAGAGATATGAAAAAAAAAATATGCACATAAACTGGGCCAAGATCCACAGAGGACAATTTAACAAAGGAATTAGAAATACTTGGGAGATCCTTAATAGGAGAAAGGGGAGGGAGGGAAGAAGGCTTCTCCACTAATTAAATATCATCAGATCATTAATTTATTCAACAAGTATTTATTGAGCTCTTACTATGCACTGGACAGTGTTCTGGGTGCTAGGGATGAACTGGAAGGGGCAGACAAAATTCCTAACCTCATAAAGTTCATAGAGAAAATAAACACATAAAATATGGCAGGTGGGAATGAGGGCTATGAAGACAAATGAGGGGAGGGAACGTGATTTGGAAAGGGAGGCCAGGGAAAGCTTCTCTGAGGAGAGACACTCACTCAAGGAGAGACACTGGCTGGAGCAGAGCTCTACCAGGAGGGGGTCAAGGAGTGAGCAGTCCGCGTGGCTGGGGGTGAGAATTCAGGTGGAGGCACCACAAGTACAGAAGCTCTGAGGATGTCATTTGTCCCATCCCAGGAGCAGCCAGGCTGGTGAGACAGGAGTAGATGAGTGAGGGTCACTGGAGGAGATGAAGCCAGAGAAGCGGCCATGGGACGGGTGGTGCAGCCCCAGGTTTCTCACATGGCAGCCTGCCTCAGAATCACCCCCACGGCCTGTGTGTGAAAACACAGATCACTGGCCACCCTGAGTCTCTGCTTCAATAGGCGGGGATGGGAATACGCACTGCTGACAAGTTCCCAGGTGATGCTGATGCTGCTGGCCTGGGGACTGCACTTTGAGAATCACTGATGTTGGAGCCTTGCAAAACATGAATTATGTTGAGTTATGTTCTAAATGTGGCAGGAAGCTATTGGGAGGTTCTGAGCAGGGATGAAGGAAAACTATCTATGAGTGGTCAAGGGTGGAAACAGAGCCACTGGCAGCAATTATAATAGCTCAGCAGTAAATAGCCATGATCTTGAATTATAGTCAAATTCAGTTCAGACTATATTTTGGAGGCAGGATTGATGGACTTGCCAGTGGACTGATGTGATATGAGAGGCAAAGAGAGAAATCAAGAGATGACTCCTAGGTTTTAGACTGACCTACTGAATGGAAGGATTTGCTAAAATGGGAAGATAGTTTGGGATTGGATTTCATTTTGGACACATTTTCTTTTAGTTTCTATTACATATACAAGATGGGTATATGTAACATATCTGTAAGGCAGATAACTTACATTGTATCAAGCTCTGGGAGAGGTCCAGGCCAGAGGTATAAATTTGGGAGGCATCATTTTAAAACCAGTATATACAGTGATGAGGCTGGATAAGATCACTAGGGGGTGTGTGTAAAGAGAGAGAAGCCCCAGTACCAAGCCCTGGGGCAAACAAAGAGGAGAGGAACTTTCTATGAAATAGGAAAAACCCAGGAGAATATGAAGTTGTGGAAACCAAGAGAAAAATGTTTCTGTAAGAAGGGGGCAACCCAATTCTGATGAGAATTGGAGTAAGAGAAGGACTGAGAAGTGACCACTGGATTTGGCAACCCACACATTGTGTTGTTTTGGTGAACTGGTGGCCAGAGTTTCCCATTAGGCTAATGAAGCTTATTTTCCAAGTCCCCTTACTTGCATGGGAGCTTCAAAGGTCCTAGAAAGGGAGCTAACAATATGTTCACATGTTCATATGGTTTTATAAAATTTGCAAAGATAGAATATAAGACTGCCATCTCTTCTGATCCTGACTTCCCCTCTGTCACACTTTCCCTCATGTCAAGTGGCACTGGAGTGGCCAAAGACATTTTTGGAATCTGGCTAAGAGCAAATTGAGTTGGGGACACATTTACTTTGGGCTTAACAGTGTGTATTACATGATTCACAGTCACTTTTGTGTATAATAGTTATTATCAGTTGTTCTGGAATGAGTGATATCTAGGAATAGTCCTACTTGATACTGTGACAAAAATGTAGGATCAGAGGTCTTGTTGATAGGAATATGTCCTAAGGTGCCTGACAACTAGAAGTAGTTGGGTAGAGGAGGAGAGACAGGTTCGAAATATATGGAGCAAGAAACTTGTCTGTGCAAAATTCATAATTATAAGCAGGGTATCTTGTTCTCTACAACACATTGTCCAAATGAATGTTCTTTCCCATCAAGAATATAATGCAGTGAATACAATTATTAATATATGCATTTTCTCCATTTTTATAGAAATCATGCGAAATATAGTTTATCAGAGTTCCTATGTTTCCTGGGTACAGACCTGTAGCAGTAATACAAAAAATAAGGATATCTTTGTGTAAAGTTGTATGTTTTATGTATCCTAATTACTGATAATAAAAAACTAATTTTGATCAACTGTGGTGGAGGAGAGATTAAATTATCTTTTTATTCTCTCTATAGGAGATTATAGAATTTTGTCATATAAAGAGACAAAGAGCATGCAGACAGGAAATGTAAGGGAAAATTTGTATAAAGGTATGTCAGGCACTTAATAAAAAATATTTTTCTGGATTTTGTAATGTTTGTGACATCAGCTTTTTTTTTAATGTGTAATTTGTTCTGACATTTTCCCATTCCACATATTTATTTTCATGCCTAGTTTTGTATTCATAATTTGATAATATTTTTTACAGAGGCCTCCTCCCACCCCCAATAAATTGTATAAGCTTCAGGCCCCAAAACCTGCATTTAAACTGAATGGAGGATATAAAAGCCAGAATGGAATAGATGCTAGAAATAGTGGGAAGGAAAGAAGTAGAGATAGCAAGTAAAGAACGCTCTTCAATGATGTTAAGAGCAAGAGAAGGGGGCAGAAAGTGGAGAAGGGAGAATTAAAGAAGAAAATTTAAATCAAAGAAGGAATGACTAGGAGGTACCACAGAATGGTCCACCTCAATCGTCTGGAGATCCTTGGGTGTCACATCTTCTGGAGTTTTCTGTGATGAATACTAAGGGAGTTGGGAGCTTGGAAAATAGACCAAATGCAACTGAACATCACAGAAGAGCCTCTATCTCAAGTCTTTCGTGGTGCCAGCCTTACACTGATCTTACATGGACACCAGAAAGAAAGGGAGGTTCACCAGGAGCTGTGTTTTAATCAGCTAGGGCACAGGTATTAAATTTTTCATCATTGTTATCATTGTTGGTATCTGTTTCTACTTTAGTAGAAAAGCCTATTCAATTAAAATCTCATTGGAATGCCCAATACATATGAGAAGCAAAATCAGAATGATTCCAGTGTTAACATCAATTACGTCTCATGCATCCTGGTGTCCCCAGTCCCGAAGGACTGGGTAAAGCATAGTTTGAAAACCAGTGATGTGGGCACTTGAATCGCTCTAACTCACCTCACAGTTATATGCACAGTTACATCAAAGGGAGGGTGGTTAGGAGTCTGAATTTCAGATGGGTAGGCTAGACCTCAGTTAACTTTGGTTAACTATGCCTTGTCTGTCTAAATTCGTGATCTGCCCAAATACCTCACAGAAAAACAGATGAATCTTAGAATGCCCAAAAGGAAACAAATAAAAAGTGTGATAAACTAAGAATAGTTATCTTTATGTCAAAGGAAAGCTAGTGGTTGAGTAATTAAGAAAATATGTAATGGAAGATAGGTGTTTGTGTGAATTAAGCTGCATAGATATCCACCACCCCCCCAATTCTTCCACTCATCCAAAACTTACCTTTTATGAATTGACAGGTACTGATTAGATATACAGCCTTCCAGGACTCTCCCCTGGAAATGTTGATTTGGTGTGCCTGTATTAAGGCCTAATAATTTGTATTTTAATAACCAAGTGATTCTCATCATCAGGGAAATTGAGAAAAATAAAATAGAATTTTACTACTCAAAGTGTGATTGGGAAAACAGTAGCAGCATCAGCAGCATTACCAGGAAGTTTGCTGGAAATGAAGACTATCACACCCTATCCTAAACATCCTGAACCAGAACTTTCATTTTCTGAGGTTGCATAATGCTGAGAATATGGAATTAAAAGGAAAAATAAACTAATCCAAATTACACTTGAAGATTTCAGCACTCTCCTCTGAGTAATTCACAGAACAAGTGGATAGAAAATCAGGAAGAATACAAAGACTTGAATACCATTATCAACCAACCTAACTATGTTGAAATTTATAGTACATCCTACCCAACAACATTCTTTCCAAGTGGACATGCAACATTCACCAAGACAAACCATAGACAGGGCCATAAAACAAGACATAATAAACTGAAAAGATTAAGGCTGTACAGAGTATATTTTCTTACCACAATGGAATTAAACTAGAAATTAATAAAGGAAAGAGGCTGGAAAGTCTCCAAGTAGAAGAAAATTAAGGAACACACTTCTAAATAGCACATGGGTGAAAGAAGAAATCACAAGAGAAATCAGAAAATATTTTAAATTGAATGAAAATTAAAACACAATATGTTAACATTGGTGGGATGTACAAATTTTAGAAAAATTTATAACATTAGGTGCCTATATTAGAAAAGTAGAAAGGTCTATAATCAATGACTTAAGCTGCCACCTTAAACTAAAATGCAAAAATAAAAATAAAAATAAATCCCAATTTTAGAAGGAAAGAAATAAGGATAAAGAGAAAAGACAGTATCAGAAATAAAACGGACGGTATCATCACAGATTCTACAGACATTAAATGTTTAATAAAAGAATATTAACAACTTTATGCCAATAAATTCAAAAATGTTGAACAAATGAATATATTTCTTACTAGACAGACTATCAAATTTCATTCAGGAAGAAATTGATAACCTGAATATCACTAAATCAATTAAAGAAATTGAATTTATAGTTAGAAACCTTCCCATTAAGAAACTCCAGAACCAGATGAACTTATTGGTAAATTCTGCTTAAACACCTAAATATGAAATAATATCGGCCCTACACAAACTCTTGCAGAAAATGTACAATTAGGTTTCTGGTCAAGATGGTGGAATAGACGGTCCCCAGCATCACTCTCTCCCAACAAACAACCAATTTACAATGATTAAAAAGCAACAATTGTAAAGCTGGGGCTGCTAGAGCTCAGGCAAAGAGGAAGAAAGACCTACAGAGTTCATGAACACAGGAGAAGCCACAATGAGAGAAAGAAGGGACTGCTCTGACCATTTCGAGCCCTGACCACTTCAAGGCTGGCCCTGGGGAGCACATGGAGCAGAAGCTGGCAAAAACCACAGCTGTGCCCTTTGGATGAAGTTGTTTGGAGGCTGCAGGGGCGAAGAGGGCCTTGGTGGCCCCCCAGGCCAGCAAGACCACTAACAGGGTCCTCGTGGATCCACATAAGAACGAGGAGCCACAACTGAAAAAAGAAGCCACTAGGAGGCTGGTGAGTCACTGCAAGGGACTAGTGCATGGCCCATCCCATGGGAAGCGCTTAGTGTGCAGGCGCTAGGGAAGACAGGCCCACCAGGGAAACATTAGGACACAACAAGGACAGCTGATCTGCCCTCCAATCAGCACAGGATCACTCAGAGGAGACTATTCAGGAATATAGAACTGCAGCAGTGCACTTTGCTGAAAAGACTCAGGCCCAGACCAGAGTTCCCACACAACCCAAGTATTCCAGACCTCACGAGATCTGGAAGTGTTTACAAGGTCAACAATTTAAACCTGAGCTGCACAAAAAGCCTTCTCCAGAGAATCACCCCTCTTTGACTGGCTATTATCAAAAAGAGAATAACAAATGCTGGCAAGGTTGTGAAGAAAGGAGAATGCTGCTACACTGTTGGTAGGACTGTAAATTAGTACAGCCATAATGGAAAACAGCATGGAGGTTTCTCAAACAACTGCAGATAAAATTACCATATGACACAGCAATCCCACTACTGGGTACACACCCAAAGGAACGGAAACATCATGTTGAAGGGATTCCTGCACTCCCATGTTTATTGCAGCTCTCTTTACAACAGCTGAGAAATGGAACCAACCTTAATGTCCATCGATGAATAACTGGATAAGGAAAATGTGGCATATATGCACAATAGAATACTACTCAGCCATAAAGAAGAATGAAATTCTGCAATTTGCAGCAGCATGGATGAGCTTGGAGAAAATTATATTAACTGAAACAAGTCAGGAACAGAGATAAATACCACATGTCCTCACTCACAAGTGGGAGCTAAAAAATAAAAGAAAGAGAGAGAGAGGAAGAAAGGGAGAAAGGGAGGGAAAGATAAATCACAATAATACATTGAACTTTCAGAAGCAGAGAACAGAACTGTGGTTACTAGAAGTGACAAAGGGAAAGAGGGAGGGCAGTTAGTAAGAAATTGGTTAATGGATACAAAAAATGATTACATTTCGTAATGATGAATATGCTAATTATCCTGATTTAAACATCACATACTGTAAACAAGTATTGATAATCAACTCTGTATTCCACAAACGTGTATAATCAATTATGTTTCAATAATAATAATTTAAAAAGCAGTGATTTTTCTTATGAAGGAAAAAAGCTAAAGAACATGTACAAAATGCTAGAAATAATATCTATTAGTGAAGTATAATTTTCTTTTGTAATATGCATATTTTCAGGCCCCTGGAATCAATAGTTTCTCTTAACATGAAAACCCAGTGTTTAACTTTCACGAGAATTCCTGGATCCTCCTAGACCAGCCCTTTGTATCCAGCATTCCACCTTAACTCAGACTCTCCAATTTCTTAACTTGACTCTTAAATAGTCTCTTAAGAGCAGTCTCTGGGCCGGCCCGGTGGCGCACTGGAGAGTGCGCCGCTTGGGAGCGCCGCCGCGCTCCCGCCCAGGGTTCGGATCCCATGTGGAGACCGGTTCCCGCTCACTGGCTGAGCGCGGTGCAGGCGCAACACCGAGGGTTGCGATCCCGTTGCCGGTCAGTAAAAAAAAGACAAAAAGGAAAAAAAAAAAAAAAGAGAGCAGTCTCTAAAATACAGACTTGATCCTATCACACCCTGCTATACCCCTCCAGGGTCCCCTCCCTGCCTTTCTAGGTCTGCATCTTCCCATTCCTTTCACACATCAGGCCTTCCAGCCTTAGTTAACAATTCATCATTCTCCTAATGGTTTTGGCTTCTTTGCCTTCACATGTTATTCCTGCTTCCCAAAGGGTTTCCCAGACCCGATTCTCTGCCAGTGGACTCCCTCTGCCCTGGGCTTTACTCCCCACCAACCTGTGAGATTGAAGTCAGAGACTGTTTTATTCATGTTTATATCCTCAGTGTCTGGCACTGGTGGCTTAGGTGGGCAGTGAGGGAAAGACAGGCAGTGGTTGTATTGCAAGGATAGCAGATCCTCCTGAATGCATTATTCAAAAGTGGCATGTATTTAATATTGAAAAATGTAGAACATATACTGTGTCAGTTATCAATTTATTGACTCTCAGTTTAAATACATCCTTCATTGCTTGCTCCAAAATAAAAGAGAAGAAACCTGTATTTTTCTTTTACCAGCAGGCACAATGTTGAGCTTTCAGTAGAGGGCATGGAAAAACCTCTGGAGGAGGAGGAAGAGTGTTTTCTTCTAGATTCTGGTATGTTCTTCTCAGTGAGATCCTGAAGGACAAGCAGCTCCCACAAGTCCTGGCTCCTGCAGCGAGTGGGAGCAGGCAGCTGGCAGCCTGTAGTCAACAGCAGCTCCCTGTAGGCAGATTTCTCCACAAGTCATAGCACCTCCCTCTGAACAACTTCCCTTAGCATACTAGAAGGCTGTTGCCAACAAGTTCCACCCATGTGGCACCTTAGCAATTTCTCCACCATTGAGTGGCCATAGCCAAACTCTCTCCAGTGAGGTCTGGCTCTCAGCCAGGAGACCTGACAGGCATAGGGGTGGTGGGAGCTGGGGATGGTTTTTCTCAGCCCTAGGGCCAGAGGCTCTTCCCTATAACTGCTATTTCTATAGTCTTTAAAGTTCTCTTTACTCCTTACTAGCCACTTCCCTGTTACTCCAATCCCCAGTAATAATTAATATTTTAACTTTTTGTTTTCAAACTACTGTGTGGTTTTTGTCTCCTGGTTGGACCCTGACCAATAAAGGTTGTCAGGGGAAGGAGCCATTTTAACATACTTTCTCTCCTGAAAACAAAACCCACATAAGCCTTTTGCCTGGCACATAGGAACTCACATTTGCCCAGTTAGAAAACTGAATCCAATATCCTGACATTGTATACAGAATTTAACACCAGTGATATTTAATACAAGTTATATAAAACATATAAGAAGATTATCTTCCATAAAAAAGTAGGCTCTACATCCTAGTGGCAAGATTTAAGCAGTAAATAACAAATGTGAAAGAAAACTTTTGTGAGCCAAACTCATCACTGAAATAAGCTGCTACTTCTAACAGTACCACAAACTCTCCCTTATACTCACATAAAATCACAGTCCCTAGAAATTTTCTAATTGGTACTCGAAAGGGCAATAGTTATTGTTAGTTGCAGATTTGCCTAACACTATGTAATACCATTAATTCTCTTGAGCACCCACAAATAAATCAAAAGCAGGGCAATCATCTGGGTCTTTTGGGTAAACATGGAAAGCTCAATAGTATTCAGCTATGCTTTTGTGAGGTGCTCTTGGCTGGGCTACATTTCAGCACTAGGGGGCAATATCCTCAAATTGTTGTTGCTTTATTCCTCCCAGTTAAGGGATTTAAAGAGTACATGAAATAAAATGTCATCCAAAATTCACTTGGGAGATATGGAGGACTTGCTCTCCAACTATTTTTGAAGACTTGTAACAGCAGTTGCTTAATTCTGATTTTTACCCTGGCAGTTAAAACTTGTAACTTTCAAGGTGAATGATTCTATAAGCAAAGCCCCAAACCCTCGTCAGCTTCTGCTGTCATTTACCTATCAACCAGACATCAAAACAAAACTTTTTTTTTTCAAAAGTGAATTTCACTCAGACACTGAACTTAAAAAAGGGAAGTAATATCCCTGATATTTGCAGACATGGTTAAACATAGGGAAGGGGGGAAGATGAGGAATTTGTCAATTAAACTTCATGAGAGGACACACAGGAAAACAGTCTTCCTACTTCCCCAATGCTTGGAGAACATAATCTCATTTTTCCAGGGCAGCAGGCCTCCCCCAAGTCTAAAATTGCATAAATACAGGTTACCCAGCAAACCACCGAACAAGGTAAGATTGCTCTTTTGGGAAAATTTTATCTTGGGACAAATCTTCAAGATTTGTGAAAAATAAAACTTTATGATATAGGAATCTATCTGATTCTCAATTAAAATTGTTAACATTTTTTGAGCTTATATTTTTCCATTAAACATATTATTAATTTTACCTTCATAGCAACCCTTAATTCCATGAGGTTTGGTGATAACTTGCTCAAGGAGTAATAACTTGCTCCATTTGCATGGAAAAGTGAGTGGATCAGAGTCTGACACCAAAGCTCACATGCTGATCCCTGAATTATGCTGTCATCCAGAAGTCTTAAGAGTCGGGGAATGTTAGAGTGAAAGGGCTGCAGGAGACAAGGGCCAGTAAAACCTTGTCTTCAAATGAACTCTTATACAGAATCTCAAATTTTAAAATAAATTTAAGAATAACATTTTTAGTTAGAGGGGGTTAGGGAGGGTACCCCATTCTCACCCACTAGGCACCTCCAACCCTCATTATATCTTGTTCTGCTAACCCTGAATCACCCATGGCGTCCTTCCAGCAAGATATATAAACCATAGTCCAGTTCAACTACCACTTTGAAGATAAGGAAACTGAATGTAGAGAGAGACCAGAGCTTAAGATTCCCAAAATATTGCTCTTTCCAGTGACATTGTATATAAAAACACAATCGAATTAACAGAAAATGGTCTCTCTGGCTGGTATAAAAAGTTAGACTTCTCCAACAGGAAGAATAGAGGCTCTGCGTATTTCCACCTCGGAAATGCAGCTGATTCTGAGTACACAGCTCAGCTTCTGAATGGACAGGAATTTGGACTATATCATGGCAATTAGATGAAACATAGTAATGTGCCAAATGCCAAGGCCGCTGCACAGTCCGTAGTTTATTTACCACACAGTGGACTCAGCTCAGCAGAGTGAATTGGGGCCCCAACCTCAGCCCTGCCTCTGCCCCAGAGGGGTGCCTTTTTTAATTGACACAATGGGGTCATCTGCTCTCCAAGCTGTGTACCCCCAAGGCAGCATCTGGCAGGAGGAGGATACATTTTCTAAATTAGACAAAAGTACCACAAGGGCTAGCTGAGGCCCTGACAGTGCAAGTGCTTTGGTTTATCTTATTTAATCACTACAACCCTAAGAGGTGGTTTCTACGAGCCCTGTTTCACAGTTGAGGAAACAGCCTAGTTGTAGGTTTCCCATGTTCAGATCAGTAAGTGGTAAAAGGTGAAATCAAACCAGGTCTTTTTATGGCCTAAGCCACACTACCAAGATGTCCTGGTGCAAGCAAATGAAAAGCTCTGTGGTCACTAATGAATGCCACATATTCACACACAGCCCCAGTGAGAACAGTTGTCATGTGATCTTTCCAAAGTCCCCATGTGCCCCTTCCTCTCACTGTGCTCCAAAGTATGTAAAAATGAAAAGAAATAAACTGGAAGTCTGTTGCATTAGCTATTTCAATGTGAAATATCACATACACGAAAGTACATAAAACAAATGTATAGTTCATAGAACAAATTAAAGTGAACATTCCTACCATCACCACCCAGGCCAAGAAATTACCAGCACCCCAGAATCACCCTGCTAGTTCCTTCTCATTCACAACTTCCTCCCTCATCCCTAGAGGTAAGTATCCTGACTTTTATAGTAATGGTCATTAAAATATTCTTTGTACCTGCATATACCTCCATAAACATCACAGTTAAAGTGATTGAACAATCTTCATTGAGCATCTAATATATGCCAGGCTCTATTACAGGCAACAATAATAATAATAAAGATCCTTCCCTATAGGGGGCTTATGTTCTAGCAAATTTAAATTTTGTCTGTTTTTAAATTTGTAAATACCATACAGATGTATAGCACCTTACTTCTGCACAGCACTGTGAGATTCATTCACTTTGCTGCATGTAGTATAGTGAATTAATTGCTCTCTATAGTATCCCATTTCATAATGTTTCATAATTTATTTCTTCATTCTATTACTGATAAACCTCTGAGTTGTCTCTAGGTTGGGACTATGAGCTTTCTTGTATATGTATTCAGATGCGTGTGACTATGAAACTCTCCAGGACATATACCTATGAGTAGAATTGCAGGGTCATTGAGTATGCAAATCTTCAGATTTACTAGATAATAACTATTTTCTAAAAATGGTTGTACCAATCTATCCTCCTACCAGCAACTTATGAGTTCTTTCTGATCCATATCCTTGCAAATACTTGGCCTTGTCAGACTTAAAAATTTCTGCCAATCTGATGTGTTAGTGACATTTCAAAGTGATCTTATTTTGCATATCTGTGAATGCTTATTGGTCTTTTGGATTTCCTCTTTGGTGATATACCTATTCAAGTCTTTTGCTCACTCTTCTATGGGTTGTCTTAACTATGTTTCCAGCTTGGATATATGCTGTACAAAACATCTGTACCCGCCCCACCCCACCCCCCAAAACTGCTCTACCTCTTCAGTGTGATGTTTTCCTTACAAATGGATTTAACGTATATAGCTTTTGTGGCATAATCATTCCTCTAGGCTCAGATTTCTCCAATGAGTTGGATGAGATAAGGTACAAAGTCACCCTAGTCTTGATAATATTATTTTGAGAAAATGTCTGGCTACTTAATTTAAAAACAGAATGCTTAAGATCTCAATATTAATGACAAATATATTGGAAAATACAGGTTATAGCCTGCTATTTCTATAACACGTTGACTTCTGTAAATGTTAGGCATATGATTGTTTGGCTGTAAGAGAGCCTTGGCTTGTTAAGTTAAAAGTTTGGCTTGCCAGAAAGAAGATTTGGCCTTTGCCCTTGACATCTGTAAGGCAACTTATGTCATACCTGATGGTAATGTCTTTATTTTGGGTGGGAGCTTGCCACAATAAATCTTATGATGGGGTTGGCCATACCCAATAGTCTTAGGATGGAGGCTGGCGATGCCAGAAAGATCAATGATGTGATTTATGGTAGAGAAACCATGTGGTTAGAGGGTGGGGCTTTGGGGTCAAGCAAGATCAGTGACCTAGTTGCGGAATTGACCATGTGGACAATCAGCCAATCATGCCTGTGTAATAACATCCCAACAAAAAACTCTGGACACCAAAACTTTGCATTTGGAGCCCTCCTAGACTTTGTTCTATGTGTTTCTTCCCTTGGCTTATTTTAATGCATCCTATCTCTGTAATAAACCATATTGTGAGTATAGCTTTCAAAAAAAAACCCCAATATTTCAAAGGATAGTAAATGCTGAGATCTTCTCTTCCCCACTTAGTAACTGAAAAGGCATTGTTAATGGACCACCACCACTCTAGGTACAAGCTGCCACTAGGAGATCTCTCCACTGAAAGAGTAGAGGATTTAGGGAGACCTTGGCATTCTATTTATGAAGGAAGACTTGACAGCTCTTGCTTGAGATAGTCTATTATAACTTTAGAAACTTACCTGGTAATATGAGTATGATCAGAAAGCTGTGATTTGCTCTAACATTATTTACACATGTTAATTCTATGTACTCTTTAATTCTGGTTTGTTGAATGCAGCTGAATTCACATGGGTGAATTGGTATTGGTTTTTAATCCAAAGGAACTCTTTTTAAAATTAATCTTTTAAGACCCCTGGAGGAAGATAGATTACTGAAAAATTTTAAGCTGCCCAAGTGTTAATGAGAGCCACTATTTGAAAAATCTGTAATTAACTCTGCTGATCACTATTTTAGTCTTCTACCTATCCAGTCAAATGTCCCAGCACAGCTCAGATAAAGATTTCAAATACACATTTTAGAGGAAACTGTTTGGTGACCCTCTGGGAATGAGTAAAAAGCTGTTACAGGTTGAATCATTGCCCCCCCCCAAAAAAGATATGTTGAAGTCCTAACCTGTAGTACCACAGAAAGTGGCCTTATTTGGAAATAGGGTCTTTACAGAGGTAAACAAGTTAAAATGAGGTCATCAGGGTGGACCCTACTCCACTGACTGGTGTCTATATAAAAATGGGAAATTTGGACACAGAGACAGACATGCACACAGGGAGATGACATAGAGACACAGGGAGAAGACAGCCACATGACTACAGTGATACTGCCACAGCTAAGGAGCTCCAGGGGCTGCCAGGAGCTGGAAGAGGCGAGAAAGGGTCCTTCTCTACAGGCTCAGAGAGAACGTGGCCCTGCTGACACCTTGACGTCAATACACTTCTGTTGTTCAAAGCCATCCAATTTGTAGTACTTTATTACAGTAAGCCCAGGAAATGAATACAGGAACTTTCAGACTTCTGAAAATCTAAAATAAGTTGATGGTTGGCTTGAGGGGGTAGGAGGAAGGAGGAGTAAGTAATGCATTTCTTCTGTCCCTTCCCTGCCAACTCCAGAAACTGAAGGATTGCCTTAAAACTCTGGATGTCAGCAGTGATGATTCAGGAACCAGCTAGGAAACATGACAGAGCTGGAGAGAGGACCATTTGAGCTGTGCTCTGCAGGCGGCGTCTTCCTGGAGTCACTGACAGCAGAGGTGCTCGGGGATGATAGTGGAAGTACACAAACCAACCTGATCCTGAGGGCATGTCTGATACTTCTGGGGACTCCCAGTCTATAGTTTAGAATCTTAATTTAGGTGTTAATGTTGACATGATGACAGTTGTGCCACAGGCTGATTGGGCCTTGTATTTGCTGAGCGCCTTCTATATAGCATAAACTATGCCAAGCAAGCTACAGAGAGAACATTCCTCAGAAGGCAGTTCCGAGGTCATTGTTAATAGAAGCAGTACAACAATCTAAGAGCAACTTCCTATCACCTAATCCAAGATATTGGTCTAGCTTGAAAACTAAAATTGTTAAATTACCAGTAAATAAAATCCTTTTTCACTTTGGACACATTCTCTATTAGCAGGACGCTTACCACCTGAGAACAAAAAAACGGAAGACAGAAGGAAAAAACACCTTTCCCAAACTAACAAGAACAAAGGAGATGCTCATGCTGTTGATGAGAGTCAACAAGTGAATTCCATCCAGTGAGAGAATCATAAACTGAAGAGCTTCTAGAGAAATTGTGACTTTGTGTAGTTTGTTCCCAATTTGTAAAGGCAGGAGGTAATTAACATTCACTGAGTACTTATATGCCAGGCATACACAATCTCCTCTAATCCTCAAAAACCCTACAAGATAGATATGTCTCCCATTTTACAGATGAGAAAACTAAGGCTCTGAGGGGTTATGAACTTTGCCAAAGTTACTCCTTGTAACTTTGCAATTTGAACTCAAGTCCAACTCATTCCAAAATTCTTTGTGATGCACCACAATCCCTAGACAGTAGATTTCCAAAGAATGCCTAATGAGAACATTGTTGGCAAAATCCAGGGAAGCAACTGAGCCAGAATTTGAATGACACTGATGGGGCGGTGGCACAGAATTTACCACAGTTATTCTTTTTTTTTTTTTTTTTTTTTT
>NW_007727634.1:0-20065 GCF_000696425.1 Galeopterus variegatus
AGCTGGGTTTCCACAAAGTTTGAGTTTTCAACATTATCATGTCTTATTCCTAAAAATTAGGTTTGTGACTAGAAATCAGTGGGATCATGAGTCAAGATGGGGCCCTTACAGTTGAAGCACTTGGATACCAGATTTCCCTTATCAGTTAAGCATTTTGGACACCAGATTTCCCTTATCTCTCTGGGCCTGCAGAAATGGCCTACTTATCCCACTAAAGGCTAGTCTTCCCCCTTTGCTTAAAAATAATGCCAAATCTGCTTTGCAAAATACCACGCATGCTATTCAGAATCTTCCCCCAACTCTCTTCATGAACATCAGACTGATGATTACAATCAGGTGACAATATAAACTATCTGGGGAAGTACTAGGCTAGTTAAAAGAAGAAAAAGTATACATACTGAATAGTTATAGAATTTAGCTAATATATACTCAGGAAGATCTGGGAGAATATGGCTCTAGATCCTAAGATAATTGATAAAGACGATGAGACCATAAGGTTGGATAAGGGAGAGTATGAATATGGGAACATCCCTCATGATACAGAATTGAATATCCTTGAAAGAATTCCAGGAGACAGTGCTAACATATTGCTAGGATCACTCTTGGAAACTTGAGAAAATAATGGCTTACACTAAGTGAAAGAGAAATGTCAGAACTTCCATGACTGATGGTGGAGGAAGGAATAAAGGGCAGACCAGAATGCTGAGGCTGGAAAACCCACTTACTGACAATGTATCATGGTAAGGCTTTGAGAACCAATTTACCAACGTGATGAAGAATTGCTAATAAATAGGGCATCAGTACTGTTGGGAAGGTCAGCGGTATCTATTCTTTGTAAATCAGGTCTAATGGTAGGAACTGCAGTTGTAGAACTGAGATCATTGATATCAACGGGAATCAAAGGATACTCACACTGTACACAAAGAGTTTATGTGTCGGTGGGCATATGCCTATGAGATCCAATGGTTTTAGTACATATCACACCACCCACAAGATGTCAACTTGTCCATTTTATGGACAGAAACCATAGCCTGAGAATGGCCTAGAGACTTCATCAAGAAGGGTCTAGTCTTCCCTTACGTTTAATGGCTTTTGCTGTGTCAACTTGGCTGTGTTGAACTATAGTTCCCAGAACTTCCTTCCTACCTAGTATGTTTCTAGTATGACATAAAAAAAAAAAAAAAATACTGTCTCACAGCAGTCAGAGGAAGGAAAGGAATCTTACTGTAACATACACACATATTCTCCACTTATTTAATCAGACCTAATCTAGGTGCTGCTGTGAATGGATTTTGCTGATGTGATTAAAGTCCCCAATCAATTGATATTAAGTTAATCAACAGGGAGATTATTCTGGGTGGGCCTGACTTAATCAGTTGAAAAGCCTTTTAAAGAGAGTTTTCTCCTCATCTGGATTAAAAAACTCTCAGCTATGAACAAGTTGTCGCCTATGTCCTTGTGGTTCCAGTCTCAGTCCGCTTGTTATCTTCCCTTGCAACTGATTGTCCTATGCACTTCAGACTTGTTTAGTCAACCCGCCATAATTGTATAAGGCAATTCCTTGTAATAAATTTATATGTATATATGTGTTTGTGTGTGTATATATATATATGTATATCTGTATGGATGCATGTATGGTTATAAGTGTATATATATGTATATATGTTCACATCCGTCCCAGCTGTAGAGCTCCCTCTAGGGTCGGCTGAGGCCTCCATTGTATTGAATTTTCTCTTAACTCCCATGCTCCAGTTCATTCACTCCCTTAGAGGTGTTATTCCTGCAAGCATTCACTAATAAACCTGCTACATGTAAGTTTCTGCTTTAAACTGTTTCTAAAAGAACCCCAAAGAAACCTTCAATATTCGGAGGTATAAGAGTTGAACACATAAGGAATACTGAAAAGAAAAATCCATAGAGAAAGAAGGAAAACCACAAGTAGGTTATCTCCTAGAAACCATAAGAAAAAAGTGTTTAAGAAGAGAGGAATCAGCAGTTTACAATGATGCCCCCAAATCAGATAAAATGAATACCAAAAATGTCATCTGTTTAGGCAACATGGATGCCACTGGTGACTTCACTCGGTAAGAAAAGTTTCAGTGGAGAGGTGGGACAGAAAACACATTGAACTGGCTTGAGTAGTGAGTAAGAGACAAAGAAGTAGAGACCACAAATGTAAATATCTATGTTAGGAAGCTTGGCTATAAACAAGAAATAGGGCAAAAGCTGAATGGAAATGTGGTATTAATAGAGAGCTATTTTCTTTCTAAGTTGAGCATGTCTAAATGCTGAAGAGTTAAGGATCCTACAGAGTGGAAGGAATTGAAGACACAGAGGAGATATCAGCAAAAATTAGTGAAATAAAGGCACAAAAGTTTAGAAGGGCTGGGATCCCAAGCTTATAAAGAGATGGTCCTTGATAGCAGGAAAGACACTTAATGGAAACAGTGAGGGGAAAAAAGAAGATGAGTAAAACAAAAATGTAGGAAGTTAGCAGATTTGCTGGCAGAAAAATAAGTCATCCCCTGTCTACAAGTCCACATACCTTATTTATATAATTCAGCACTGCAACCTTATCAATAATTCCTAATCCATATGTATATGTGGATGTGTGTATATACATACCGATGTACGTCTATGCATATATATCTTTGCCTTTCTATGTATCTATATCTATATATCCATCTGTACCACAGCACTTTGTATCTTTAAAATGAACTGACAAAATAGTAGAATAACAAGAACCCTGATGAACTACCATTGTCACGATTGTTAAGGCAGGATTTCCTTTCGTGATTTTATTCCTACCTTGATCTCTTCTCAGCTACTCTGAATGTCTCTGATTTGGTTTAGGCCAGGGATCAACACTTTTTTAATCAAGGGCCAGGTGCTATATATTGTAGGCTTTGTGAGCCATGTGGTTTTTCTTACAGCTACTCAACTCTTCCATTGTGATGTGAAAGCAGCCATAGACTACATGTAGTATAAATGAATAAGTGTGGCTGTGTTCCAGTAAAGCTTCACTTACAAAAACAGGTGGCGGGATTTTGCCTGTTGGCCACAGTCCATCAAAACTTGCCTTTGCTCATGTCATCATTTTGTTTAGACTATTAATTACCTCATCTACTTGGTGAACTTGTGTGAGTTCAATTCAGTTATCGCTTTCTCTTTGAAATTTTCTATATTTCCCCTGATAGTATTGGCTGTACCCCTAGTATTAATTACATTACTTTTATAGGACCTGGAATATTCTTTTATGATAGTATTTATAATATTGAAGTTATTTATTTATGGGCTTATCTCTCCCAAAGTACCTTGACTTCACTGATCATGGAGACCACATCTTATTAACCTTTGTATTTCCAACACAATGCCAACACAGAGAAGTTGTCCTGTAAATACTTGTTCCTTGAAAGATTCAAAGAATGATTGCTCTCCAACTCACTGAGAAGCTCTTCCTACAAGGGACAGTTGGCCTAGGAGGTTCATTAGCGTCAAGTCATTGCCACATGCTTAGGTCATTTAATAGCCAGCTTTTGTTTATTAGCTGGGAGTTTGTTACTGGCACAACTAATATTTCCATACCTCAAATGTTTTCTGTCATGAAGGTATATGTTTATATTCATCATGATATCATCTAATTAAATAAATATATTATATTACCATTCATGATCATAAACCATGATTTATCTTTTTCAGGAGAGTTAACATTCTAAGTTATTGTGCTCTACAAGAGTGTGTGCAATAACACTGAGGAAAGTACTATTATTATCTGCATTATAAAAGTGATAAANGAAAAGCAAGAAAGTAGAAAGTAGATTGGGGAGGTAAGAGTGATAAGCGTGAAGAGTGTCCGTGTGTGGCGGATGCTGTGGTAGAGTGGACAGATTGCTCCTCAGGACTGAAACCCTCACTCTCCCAGCTACTGACAGTTTGGGCTGGTGATTGCTCAGGGCTGAATCCCTCCCCAGGAATTGTGCTTGCAAAAAGGAATCTTTTGCCTAAGTTTACACATCTTTGCCTGGGACATCTCACATAAATGACTAGACAATGTGGAAAAACAAATACTAAAGCTTCTTGCCTTGATGTGGGACAGCTCTAAAAGACCATCCAGCTTCAGGTAGCCGTAAGATTTGTTGACACTTCTGGGGAACCCAAGTGAAGACAGCTAGAGCCAGCAGTGGTCTTAGGAAACAGTCTCTGAAATAGGATTTTATTGCTGTATAAATTAGCAATGAAGACTGCATCACTAGTACACTGTAGTGGGTGGAGTGTGGATAGTTGCTACTATAGTAGGAAATTGTTAAAAACTTCACCAGTGCTAATTGGAGTGGGCATCTAGAAAAATGGAATGCACCTATAACTAAAGCATAACTTAGAGGGTTGAGAAGGTCAAGGGAAGTGGTTCTGCTGAGTGCTATTAATACATTGAAAAAAGACAATGAAAGGCTAGGGATAATTAAGGTGAATCAGGAAAGCCAAATAACCTGCAATTTAAGCTGATATGTGAAAGCCAGAGAGACTCCTTGACAGAATCTAAAGAGAATCTCATCTCCTACAACAGGAGGATAAAAAGATGTGTGATTAGCCTAGGACATAATCATATGGATAGCTGGGTTTCCACAAAGTTTGAGTTTTCAACATTATCATGTCTTATTCCTAAAAATTAGGGTTGTGATTAGAAATCAGTGGGATCATGAGTCAAGATGGGGCCCTTACAGTTGAAGCACTTGGACACCAGATTTCCCTTATCAGTTAAGCATTTTGGACACCAGATTTCCCTTATCTCTCTGGGCCTGCAGAAATGGCCTACTTATCCCACTAAAGGCTAGTCTTCCCCCTTTGCTTAAAAGTAATGCCAAATCTGCTTTGCAAAATACCACGCATGCTATTCAGAATCTTCCCCCAACTCTCTTCATGAACATCAGACTGATAATTACAATCAGGTGACAACATAAACTATCTGGGGAAGTACTAGGTTAGTTAAAAGAAGAAAAAGTATACATACTGAATAGTTATAGAATTTAGCTAATATATACTCAGGAAGATCTGAGAAAATATGGCTCTAGATCCTAAGATAATTGATAAAGACGGATGGGACCATAAGGTTGGATAAGGGAGATTATGAATATGGGAACATCCCTCATGATACAGAATTAAATATCCTTGAAAGAATTCCAGGAGACAGTGCTAATATATTGCTAGGATCACTCTTGGAAACTTGAGAAAATAATGGCTTACACTAAGTGAAAGAGAAATGTCAGAACTTCCATGACTGATGGTGGAGGAAGGAATAAAGGGCAGACCAGAATGCTGAGGCTGGAAAACCCACTTACTGACAATGTCTCATGGTAAGGCTTTGAGAACCAATTTACCAACGTGATGAAGAATTGCTAATAAATAGGGCATCAGTACTGTTGGGAAGGTCAGCGGTATCTGTTCTTTGTAAATCAGGTCTAATGGTAGGAACTGCAGTTGTAGAATTGAGATCATTGATATCAATGGGAATCAAAGGATACTCACACTGTACACAAAGAGTACGTGTCAGTGGGCATATGCCTATGAGATCCAATGATTTTAGTACATATCACACCACCCACGAGATGTCAACTTGTCCATTTTATGGACAGAAACCATAGCCTGAGAATGGCCTAGAGACTTCATCAAGAAGGGTCTAGTCTTCCTTTACATTTAATGGCTTTTGCTATGTCAACTTGGCTGTGTTGAACTATAGTTCCCAGAACTTCCTTCCTACCTAGTATGTTTCTAGTATGACATAAAAAAAAAAAAAATACTGTCTCACAGCAGTTGGAGGAAGGAAAGGAATCTTACTATAGCATACACACATATTCTCCACTTATTTAATCAAACGTAATCTAGGTGCTGCTGTGAAGGGATTTTGCTGATGTGATTAAAGTCCCCAATCAATTGATATTAAGTTAATCAAAAGGGAGATTATTCTGGGTGGGCCCGACGTAATCAGTTGAAAAGCCTTTTAAAGAGGGTTTTCTCCTCATCTGGATTAAAAAACTCTCAGCTACGAACAAGTTGCCGCCTATGTCCTTGTGGTTCCAGTCTCAGTCTGCTTGTTATCTTCCCTTGTAACTGATTGTCCTGTGCACTTCAGACTTGTTTAGTCAACCCGCCATAATTGTATAAGGCAATTCCTTGTAATAAATTTATATGTATATATGTGTGTGTGTGTGTGTGTGTGTGTATGTATATATATATATATATGTATATCTGTATGGATGCATGTATGGTTGTAAGTGTATATATACGTATATATGTTCACATCCATCCTAGCTGTAGAGCTCCCTCTACGGTCGGCTGAGGCCTCCATTGTATTGAATTTTCTCTTAACTCCCATGCCCTGGTTCCTTCACTCCCTTAGAGGTGTTAGTCCTTCAAGCATTCACTAATAAACCTGCTACATGTAAGTTTCTGCTTTAAACTGTTTCTAAAAGAACCCCAAAGAAACCTTCAATATTTGGAGGTATAAGAGTTGAACACAAAGGAATACTGAAAAGAAAAAGCCATAGAGAAAGAAGGAAAACCACAAGTAGGTTATCTCCTGGAACCCATAAGAAAAAAGTGTTTAAGAGAGGAATCAGCAGTTTACAATGATGCCCCCAAATCAGATAAAATGAATACCAAAAATGTCATCTGATTAGGCAACATGGATGCCACTGGTGACTTCGCTCGGTAAGAAAAGTTTCGGTGGAGAGGTGGGACAGAAAACACATTGAACTGGCTTGAGTAGTGAGTAAGAGACAGAAGTAGAGACCACAAATGTAAACATCTATGTTAGGAAGCTTGGCCATAAACAAGAAATAGGGCAAAAGCTGAGTGGAAATGTGATACCCAAAAATGTCATCTGTTTAGGCAACATGGATGCCACTGGTGACTTCACTCGGTAAGAAAAGTTTCAGTGGAGAGGTGGGACAGAAAACACATTGAACTGGCTTGAGTAGTGAGTAAGAGACAAAGAAGTAGAGACCACAAATGTAAATATCTATGTTAGGAAGCTTGGCTATAAACAAGAAATAGGGCAAAAGCTGAATGGAAATGTGGTATTAATAGAGAGCTATTTTCTTTCTAAGTTGAGCATGTCTAAATGCTGAAGAGTTAAGGATCCTACAGAGTGGAAGGAATTGAAGACACAGAGGAGACATCAGGAAAATTAGTGAAATAAAGGCGTACCATTGTCACGATTGTTAAGGCAGGATTTCCTTTCGTGATTTTATTCCTACCTTGATCTCTTCTCAGCTACTCTGAATGTCTCTGATTTGGTTTAGGCCAGGGATCAACACTTTTTTAATCAAGGGCCAGGTGCTATATATTGTAGGCTTTGTGAGCCATGTGGTTTTTCTTACAGCTACTCAACTCTTCCATTGTGATGTGAAAGCAGCCATAGACTACATGTAGTATAAATGAATAAGTGTGGCTGTGTTCCAGTAAAGCTTCACTTACAAAAACAGGTGGCGGGATTTTGCCTGTTGGCCACAGTCCATCAAAACTTGCCTTTGCTCATGTCATCATTTTGTTTAGACTATTAATTACCTCATCTACTTGGTGAACTTGTGTGAGTTCAATTCAGTTATCGCTTTCTCTTTGAAATTTTCTATATTTCCCCTGATAGTATTGGCTGTACCCCTAGTATTAATTACATTACTTTTATAGGACCTGGAATATTCTTTTATGATAGTATTTATAATATTGAAGTTATTTATTTATGGGCTTATCTCTCCCAAAGTACCTTGACTTCACTGATCATGGAGACCACATCTTATTAACCTTTGTATTTCCAACACAATGCCAACACAGAGAAGTTGTCCTGTAAATACTTGTTCCTTGAAAGATTAAAAGAATGATTGCTCTCTAACTCACTGAGAAGCTCTTCCTACAAGGGACAGTTGGCCTAGGATTTTCATTAGCGTCAAGTCATTGCCACATGCTTAGGTCATTTAATAGCCAGCTTTTGTTTATTAGCTGGGAGTTTGTTACTGGCACAATTGATATTTCCATACCTCAAATGTTTTCTGTCATGAAGGTATATGTTTATATTCATCATGATATCATCTAATTAAATAAATATATTATATTACCATTTATGATCATAAACCATGATTTATCTTTTTTAGGAGAGTTAACATTCTAAGTTATTGTGCTCTACGAGAGTGTGTGCAATAACACTGAGGAAAGTACTATTATTATCTGCATTATAAAAGTGATAAAACTGAGGCAAAGAGAAGTAAGGTTACCCATACAAGGTCATACAGTTAATGAGAGATTGAGCCAGGAATGAAATTCATAGAGTCTGACTTCAGATCCCACATATGTTAAAGGTTTTCTCAAATCTTAATATACTTAAAATCACAGCTTGTTCCATGATCATTTCACATGAAGAGTAATTTATCATCTGGCTAATTCTCCTTGTTGATTTTAGGTCACTATTGTAGGCTAAATAATGCTCCCTCCTGCCCAAAATCTCCATCCTAATTCCCAGAACTTGTGAATATGTTCCCTAACAAAAGGGACTATTTGAATGTAATTAAAGTTAAGGACCTTGAGATGGAGTCTTCTGGATTACCAGGTGATGGAATTTGGATGTGTTGTCCCCTCCAAAACTCACGTGGAAGTTTGATCTCCAATGTGGCAGTGTTGGAAACTGATTGAGTCGTGGGGGTGGATCCCTCATGAATGGATTAATGCTCTCCCTGGGGGAGGAGGGTTAATGAGTGAGTTCTCAGTCTATTATTCTCATGAGAGCTGATTGTTTAAAGGATCCTGGCACCTCTTCTCTCTCTCTCTCTCTCTCTTGTTTCTCTCTCTTGCTTCTTCTCGCCATGTGATCTGCTTGTACACAATGGCTGCCTGCCACTTCCCACCATGAGCAGAAGCAGCCTGAGGCCCATGCCAGATGCAGCTGTCCCAGAATCATAAGCCAAATAAACCTCTTTCCTTTATAAATTACCCAGTCTCAGGTATTCTGTTGTAGCAACACAAAACAGACTAATACATGATCCAAGCTTCTTTTCAGAGTTCCTGACTGATATACCATACTGCTCATTTTTAAATTTACTTAAATATTCTACAGCAATTATAACATAACACATCTAGAAGTTAACTCTTAATATTCTTCTAAAAATCAGTTCCTCTTCCAAACTTTCTTACATTAATAAATGGCACCTAGACCCAAACTTGGAAGGTCCTTTACCTTCCACTTCTAATCTATCAGTGATACTCTTGATTCTAACCTCAATATACAAGTTTGGTATGTCTCCAATTCATTCTAACCCGCCCTCAGTGTTGCAGTAATTTCTGTCTCAATTCTAGTCTAAGCCATCATAATCTGTTGTTGAAACTATTTCAGTAGCCTCTTGACTAAATTCCAGCTTTCTCACTCACCTTCTAATCTACAAAGCAACTGAAGTGATCATTTAAAAGCATGCTTATAACAAGTCAGAAGCTTAACATTTCTTTCCAGATAAATACCAAATCCTCAACAAAGGTTTTCCTGTTTTAGCCCCTGGCTGACTTTACAGTCCTATCTCATGCTATTCTGTACCTTACTTGCAGTGCTCCAGCCCCACTGATTTTCTTCTAGCTCATTAAAAATATGATTCTTTATAACATCTTATTTTTATTTTATTTTTTATTTTTTTTAAAAGATGACTGGTAAGGGGATCTTAACCCTTGACTTGGTGTTGTCAGCACCACGCTCACCCAGTGAGCAAACCGGTCATCCGTATATGGGATCCAAACCCGTGGTCTTGGTGTTATCAGCACCGCACTCTCCCGAGTGAGCCACAGGCCGGCCCTATAACATCTTATAACTTCCCTCTGACTTCACTCCACACTTGCCCCAAATCTGTGGCCATATTTCAGATCTCTTCCTAAATGCCACTTTCTCAAAACAGCTTTCTCAATCTAACTCAGATATTTATCTCATAACCTCTCATCACATACTTTACTTTTCTTTTGGAATATTTACCATAACTTGTCATTCATATATATTGGTGTACATATAGTTGAATGCATTCTCTTCTAATAGATTATAGGCTCCATGAAGACAAGGTCAGCATTAATTTTGAGATATTTTATTTCCAATGCCTGGCCCCTAGTAAGAATTTGATAAATATTAAACAGAACTGAAACAAAAATTAAATCTAAGCAAATGGAGAAAAATAAAAATAGAGCAAAGACACTTGTGCTTAAAAAGCATTAAAATTTAGCTCCCGTCTCAGCATGGCAAGGACTTCCGAAAGGTAAGCATTGCTGATAGTTCTGGAATAGGCCCAAGTTTCACTAAACTAGGTAATACTCATGCTAATAGAAAATGGGAAACCATAGATGCTGTATATGGTGACACTGAAAAGAGGAAATTGCTCACAGAAAAATGTCCAGCAGGAATTAAAAGCATGCTGATGTGATAAATCTTCAAGTGACTCTAGAAGACGATGTTCTTAGATGTAGATGGTGAACATCTCCATTAGAGCTTCCATTAAATGATAAATCATGAAGAAAAGAAATTAAAAGCATGCTGATGTGATAAATCTTCAAGTGACTCTAGAAGACGATGTTCTTAGATGCAGATGGTGAACATCTCCATTAGAGCTTCCATTAAATGATAAATCATGAAGAAAAGGCCAGTGATTATAGATAATAGTGAAATAATTTATAAAAGTAGCTTAGTTCAGAACAATCCTTTGTAAGAATCAATAAATGAGCATGAGTTGGAATTAAGAATTCCCAGGCTTGGATTTGTGGGGCTATAGAAGTGACTAGACAGAAGCTCAGACCTTAATATGCTTAGAGTCCAGGAAGATATTAAGAAATATTTACACTTCCAAACTATAAAATTATGACTGATTTGTCTTAGTACCATAGAAGAAGAGTTTTAGAAGTCAAAAAATTTGATAGGCTTAATATTTAGGGAGGATTTTAAAATATATGTCAGGATCTGAGTGTTTTACTTATCTGATCTCATTCCATTGTCACTAAAATCTTCAAAGATAAGGAAACTGGCATGTTCATGGATTTGAAAAATTAATATTGTCAAAACAGCCATACTACCCAAAATGATCTATAGATTTAATGCAATCTCTATTAAGATACCAATGACATTTTTCACAGAAATAGAAAAAATAATCCTAAAATTTATATGGAACCACAAAAGACCCTGAATAGCCAAATCAATCCTGAGAAGAAAGCAAAAAGCTGGAGTCATTACAGTTCCTGACTTAAAAATATACTGCAAAATTATAATAATCAAAACGTCATGGTATCAGAATCAAAACAGACACATGGATCAATGGAAGGGAATAGAGAACTTAGAAATAAATCCACGTATCTACAGCAAACTAATCTTTGACAAAGGCACCAAGAACATTCACTGGAGGAAAGGACAGCCTTTTTAATAAATGTGCTGGGAAAATGATATCCATGTGTAGAAGAGTGAAACCAGACCCTTACTTCTGGCCATATACCACAATAAACTCAAAATGAATTAAAGACTTAAATGTAAGACCTGAAACTATAAAATTACTAGAAGAAAACATAGGGAGAACACTCCAAGACATCAGTCTGGGCAAATATTTTATGGAGGGCAATCTGAAACACTGGTAACAAAAGCAAAAGTAGACATATAGAATTATGTCAAGCTAAAAAGCATCTGCACCCCCCCCAAAAAAGCAATTAACAGAGCAAAGAGGCAAGCTGCAGAATGGGAGAAAATATTTGCAAACTATTCATCCAACAAGGGATTAATATTCAGATTATACAAGGAACTTAAACAACTCAATAATGAATAAAAAAATACTGATTGAAAAATGGGCAAATTATTTGAATAGACATTTGTCAAAAAAGTTATACTAATGGCCAACAGGTATATGAAAAAATTGCTCAATCATTAGGGAAATACAAATCAACACCACAATGAGATCATTTCAACCCGATTAGAATAATTGTTATCAAAAAGACAAACAAATTACAACGGCTGATGAAGTTATGGATAAAAGGGAACCCTTAAACATTTTTGGTGGGAATATAATTAGTACAGCCGTTATGGAAAATGGTATGGAGGTTCTTCAAACAACTAAAACTAGAACTACCATATGATCCATCGATCCTACTATTGGGTATTTATCCAAAGGAAAGGAATTTAGCACAGCAAAGCATTATCAGCATCCCCATGTTTATTGCAGCACTATTAACAATGGCCAAGATATGCAATCAGCCTAGGTGTACATCAACAGATAAATAGATAAAGAAAAATGTGGTATGTATGCACAATGGAACACTACTCAGCCATGAAAAATATTGTCTTTTGCAGCAACATGAATGATCCTGGAAGACATTATGTTAATTGAAATGAGTCAGGCACAGAAAGATATAAATAACCCATGTTCTCAGTCATACATGACAGTTAAAAAAAAATGTTGAACTTTTAGATGTAGAGAGTAGTGTTGTAGTTACTAGAGTCTGGGAAGTGACAACGGGGGATAGGGAGAGTTTGGTTAATGAACACAAAATTACTGCTAGATAGGAAACACAAGTTCTTGTGGTGTACAGTCGTGCTAGGCATCTATGATTTTCAAAAACTTATTGCATGCTCTTAAATGGCTAGAAGAGAGGAGCTCAAATGTTCTCATTACAAAGAAATGATAATTTTTTGTGAAAATAAATATGCTTACTACCCTGATTTGACAATCACACATTGTATATATGTATTGAAATATTATGCTGTACCCCACAATTATGTATAATCAATACATTTCAATTAAAAAATAAATTCTTTAAAAAAGCAAATCATCAGCCAAGAAGAACTGAAAACTTAAAATTAAAAACACACAAAAATAGAGCCTAAGTAGCAAGCCCAGAGTCATGCTGCTATCATAGATTTGGGATCCAAACCTGCTTCTGTATCCAAAGTTTACAGATTCTTTTAATACACCAAGTTGATATTGCTTATGGCCTGATATTTGTGACTGGGTGTTTTATTTTATGTATGTGTGTGTGCACATGGGTGTACATGCATCTGGTAAGTAGCATCAAGAAAATTTTAAGGAAGAAATGACAGTAGAGCTAATCTTTCTGGTTATTCAGATGACTGATATGTCTTGAATAAAGGTTTAAAGATGACAGAAAAGAGTGTATTTGGGAATTTTGAGTTTGTTATCTTTGAAAATAACAGAGCTTTTCTAGAAAACCAAAAGGAAACCCTGCTATCCTGCTCTTAAAATGGCTACAGGTCACTGGATGAGCATCCTGTAAAATCTCATTAAAGTGCATCCTTGGCTGTTGCTTAAAAGCATTTTGAGTATAGACATAGACATTAAATTAAAAAAAGAGGTCCAAGAGCTATGGATATTGAATTTTTTATAAAAAACACTTTCAAGTACACATGAAAAAATCATTTCTATTATCTACTGCTAGTAGTCTTGAATTTAATGCTCCTCTATGTTTGCCACTGAATTAGCTAGCTGATGTTAAGGTTATATCTAAAACGAGGATAGGATGGTGGCAACGAGGGGAGAAAAGGACAGATGCAAAACAATCTCAGAAAAGAAAAATTAAGAGGTCTTGGTGCCAAGAATAACAGGAAGAATTAAAATTCATATTCAAGTTTTGAAGTCTGAGACTACCTTTTTCCTAGCTAGACAAGTAACTAATATGTAAGTGTTAAAAAGGAATGTGTTGATCAAATACATAATTAACTGAATCCTTCTAGTTTAATTTTTTATATTTTTATCTTTCTTGAGTAAAACTATTTTAAGATTATTTCTATGGTTGTAAGTATCTCTAACAATACTTAATTCAGGACTTAGGCCTGGGCACAGACTTTATGAACATGAGCCCAAAAGTACAAGAGGCAAAAGAAAAAAATAAACAAATGGGACTACATCAAACTCAAAAGTTTCTGCACAGCAAAGGAAAAAAATCAACAGAGTGAAATGACAACCTAGAGAACAGGAGAAAATTTTTGCTAACTATGCATCCGACAAGGGATTAATATCCATAATATAAAAGGAACTCAAGCAATTACACAGTAAAAAAACAAATAACCCAATTAAAAAATGGGCAAAGGAGCTAAATAGACATTTTTCAAAGGAAGATATACAAATGGCTAACAGGTACATGAAAAAATGCTCAACATCACTAGTCACCAGGGAAATGCAAATTAAAACCACATTGAGATACCACCTCAGCCAAGTTCGACTGGCTTTAATCAAAAAGAGGGTGAATAAAGTGCTGGCAAGGTGTGGAGAGAAGGAAACACTCCTACACTGTTGGTGGGACTATACATTAGTACAACCACTATGGAAAACAGTGTGGAGGTTTCTCAAACAAGTACAGGTAGATCTTCCATACTATCCAGCAATGCCACTTCTAGGTATATATCCAAAGGAATGGAAATCATCATGTCGAAGAGATACCTGCACTTCCATATTCATCCCAGCTCTGTTCACAGTAGCATAGCTATGGAACCAACCTAAATGTCCATCGATGGATGATTGGATAAGAAAACTGTGGTATATATACACCATGGAATACTACTCAGCCTTAAAAAAAGAATGAAATTCTCCTATTTACAACAACATGGATGAGCTTGTAAAAACTTATGTTGAGTGAAACAAGCAACACAGAGAGGGATATATATTTCATGTCCTCACTCATAAGTGGAAGATAAGAGAGAAAGAAAGACCACAGTGGTGTGTTGGACTTGTAGAGAGAGAGGGCATACCTTGGGATACAAAGTGGAGTGGTGGGAGAGGGAGGCTGGGGATAACTGGGTGGGGGAGATGGGCTACAATTTCAATTTGTGGTAATTGGCGTGCTGCCAGTATGGATCTGGCCCTCACATTATGGGCACAAGGGGTAACAATTAGCTTTGTATCTCACAAATATTCATAACCAATAATAATAAAAGAAATTCCTATTAGTTATGCTCCTTAGTTATAACAACACAATGATTATCATTTCTAATTTAGCAAACAGTTACTGAGAACTTATTGAGAATCAGATATTTTCTAGGACCCAGAGATATAAAGATGATTCAGATGGAAAGACTACGTTGAAGAAATGCACGATTAGTTGAGGTAACAAGCAAGCAGATAAATATTTATGAAATTATGATGGAAATACGATCACTTCAGAGAAATATTTTAAAATACACTTTCATAAGTAAGGCAACATTTTTCTGTATGAAAATACAGAAAAATAACGAATTACCCATAGTCTGCTACCTGAATTTTTCAGGTTGTGCTAGTTTCTTCTATACTAATTGGAATATGTGTCTTTTTATCTTTCATATGTTGTAAGCACTGTTATTATAAAATTACTAGTTGTCACATGAACATTGAACATGGATATGTTGTCTTAATTTTAATGAGGAGGAGACTTGAAGAACAGAGGTGTGCCCAAAACTAGTAAGTGATATCATCAAGTCTTTTAATTCATACATTCCTGACTTTGACCCTTCATCCTTCCTGCCGTACCATACTTCTTCCATGACTTTCACACTCATCTTTGTCTAATTAATAAAATTATCATTGTTATTACTATCACAGAGAATTTAGTAAAATTTAATAAAATTATCATTGTTATTACTATCACAGAGAATTTAGTCCCTAGGGAACTCACACCTATTAACTCATGTAACCTTCATTCTATAGATAAAAAAAATTAAAGCTGAGAAACTGTAATGAGTATATAGAAAACTAAGCAAATGCAAAGCCTAGACTCTCAATCATCAACTTCAGGGAAAACAAAATGTTGTTCAGGAAAGAAAGGTAAACATAGTTTTACTAAATGGATCAACCTTCAATTTACAAAGTTAAAACAATGTAAGCACCAAATAGTAATCTAAGCAAAATGGCAATGAAATCGTCCTGAGAGGATGGAAGACAGGAAGGCTGTATTTGGGTATGGTGGTGGAGGGAATGTAAGAGGACTAAATTCTCAGTACCATCGTGGGAAGTGACTGGACAGCTGTCACTATATTTCTGACAAATCAAGAAGCAGCATTTATACTCTTTAGAGCATGTTATTTAGAGATATGGAGGTACATTTAAAATCAATCTTGAAAAAAAGGTGTATTCGTCTTGTAATTTTGTACAACAAATTCCCACAAACTTAGCAGCTTAAAACAACATCCATGAAAAACAGTGATGATTCCTCCAAAGTTAAACATAGAGTTGCCACATGACTTAGACATTCCACTTCCAGGTACATACTCAGAATTATTAAAAACAGGAACTCAAACATGCAAGTTCATAGCTGCACTATTTACAGTAGCAGAAAGGTGTAAACAACCAAAATGCCCATCATCAGATGAATTGATAAGTTGTGGGATATACACACACATACACACAATAGAATATTATTCACCAATAAAAACAAGTGAGATACTGACACATGCCATAACAGGGATAAACCCCGAAAACATGCTAAGTGAAAGAAGCCAGACAAAAGGTCTTATACTTTATGATTCTTTTTATATGAAATATCAGAATAGGTAAAAACATAAAGACAGAAACCTGATAGCTGCCAAAGGCAGGGGGAGGGGGAATTGGGAGTAGTTGCTTAATGAGTATGGGGTTCCCCTTTAGGGGTGATGAAAATGTTTTAGAACTAAATGGAGGCAGTGGTTGCACAAAATTGTGAATGTGCTAAAAGCCATTGCATTGTTTGAAGTGGTTAATTTTATGTTATGTAAATTTCACCTCAACAAAAAAACTATGTAATCTAATAAATAAAGAAACAAAGAAGAAAAAATAAATCGCCCACAATAACAGAGCTCATATTGGTGGAGGTGGGTTTTTAACTAAAGCAGTAAACTCTAAAATTCAGGGACTTTATCACAAAAGATACTGTAAACATAACATTATATGGTCAGTTCTGAAAATCTCAGTCCAGAAAGACACCAATCTACAAAAACAGTTGAAAGAAATAGTCTGCCTATGACATAATCATTACCTTGACATACACATAAAGTCTCCTTGATAAGCTGTTGAATCAGGGATTACTGTGTTATGTATTGATTCTGAAATTACCGTGTCAGGTAAAGTGATTTTTCTGTATTGAAATAAACCAAATATCAGTGGGGAAAACTGATCACTGGTAGTTTTCAAAAGTGCAGTAAGAGGTGCTGAGGGTTGTGTTTTGTTTGTCCTGAGAATAGAACCTGTCCTGTAGGCTAAGGTTGAAATTATGAGATTCAATGAAATGAGATAGGTTGGAGAATGCAGGAAATATAAATAAGTGAAGAAGAAACACCCAACTCGACCAACACAGACCACATCCACCACTATCCACTTTGGGAAAAGACTGAATAATACAGGTTGAGCAGAAAAAGCAGGAGGGAAAGAACGAGAGAGTACTAGGCATTTGGTGCCATTGCAATGATTTAACAAAATGGACCAAGGAATGTTTGAATCTTATTCTTCCAATTACCTCTGTTTTGTGTCAAGAGAGAAAGAGGAATATACAGTAAACAATACAGAAAGGGAAAGAAAGTTCTATTAGTAGCTAGGCCAGTAGTTAACCCAGGTTTGGGGTTCTCTGGTAAAGCTAGGTTGGTGCATGAGACTTCAGCAATAGTTCCAAATGGAACATTTGACTGTTAGTAAAGGTGGACTCCAAATATGGGGCATTTACCACCCTTAGTCTGTTGATGGAGAAAGGAAAGCAAAGAGACACAACAAAGAAGATAGCAACCAGATTTGAGTGTCCAGCACATGCATGGCCTAGAAGAAATGGAAGAGAGAGTGAGAACAGGAAATAAGGTCCTGTGTCCACTTTCCTCCCAGTCCCGTAGAAAGACAGTGAGAGATCAAGGTATGAAGTGGTGGGTAAGTTGTGTTGGGAGTGCCCAATATTAGCTTTGGTGATTCTTTAGGAGGACCCATAGGTCTCAGTATAGTCATACTCACAGGTAAGGTTTTTTACAATGAAAGGATATAAAGCAAAATCAGCAAAGGGAAAAGGTGTGTGGGGTAAAGTCCAGAGGAAATCAAGTGACTTCACTACATCCCCCACTTATAGTGAAGTGCTGTCTAGTGTCCCCAAGGACAAGAATGCTGTCTTGCCTTGTGGAAAAATATATATGTTAGATAAACTTTGTTCAGGCATAAGTTATAGTGCTGTTGGCCGTGAGTAATGTTAGTGAATAAACAATATATATTAAATGAGGTGTCTTTAAACAGAAACACATCTATACAAAATTATGTATTAATACTTGGATGAAAATATGATCAGAGGATCGCAGGAACCTAACTGGGAGCAATGGTTGGTATTCCTTAATTCTGTCTGTGTGGCAAGTTTATAGGACAAAACTCCATGAATACCAAGAATTGACTACCTAGAGTTTCACTTCATATGCAAATATACTCTACCTACTATAAAGGTATCTGGTTCTGTAGCACACTGTGTGTAAGAGGGAGCTACAGTGACCCTGGGCACAGAAGTGTCATGATACGGCAAGGCCAGTGCCTCGATGACTCCCCTACACCTTGAGGAAGAGGAATACCCAGAATCAAGGAAAACAAGTTAATTCACGAGCTGAATGTGGAACAGACAAAATCTAAGGAAACAAGCAAATAGGTTTATGTCAAATGTGGTATAGGAACTGGGGTCTAGGGTCTATAGCCGTGTTAGGAAACAACATGGGATAAAATGCCTAAGAGTCCTGATGAAGTTTCAGGGTTAAAGAAGAGTTGAAGAAAATAAGTGGGGAAGAAAGTTTATGTTGAACAACTGAAAAGAGAAGATGTAGTCGCAGTACAATTTCTGGGTATGGCTATTGCTCCCAGGGCTCTCTCCACCTGCTTCTCAAATTTGAAGCACCCTTCCTGTTATTGACAGATAAGGATTAAGGGGTAGGGGCAACTGCCCCGAAAGAGGAGGCTTAACAGAGCCCACACAGTTCTAATGCCTTACTGGATATTTTGTTTCAATCTGCTTTGGAAGACAATTACAAGGTAACCACTCCTCCAATTTTCCCCCCAAGTATCCAATTAATGATTTTAAATAAATAACAAACCGTTATCTACTAGCACCGTAAAAAGAAATGCACAGCACATGGGCAGCTATCTAGAAACCTTTAAATCTGAATTGGTTTAGTAATTAAAACCTCCCACTGAAGTGTTTTGTCCGAATAAACTAGAAATTTAATTTTAGAAATCACCTTCTCAAAATGTATGTCAGGTAACTTTAAAATCTGTCATAATTAACAGCTACTCTAAGTCAAAAAAATTAACAGTTATTCTAAGTTACTCTAAGTCAAAAGAATATTTCAGATAATATTTGGGTCTATATCTGACATACAAAGCCAGTTCTGGAACACATGCTTCCATCTCCCAGCTGATTACACATTTATCAGCAAGCTGCAACATGGCTTCTGCAACACAAACCACTTAAAAAGATTTCTTATAGATGTCATTGCCTAATAAAAAGTCTGATGAGAAACTTTTACTGTCACACGTTTTCATATTTTTGAGCTCTGACACATTCCCGACAGCAGGGTAATCAATATGAATAAGGGAAGGCTTTTTAGAGAAAACTTTTAATCTTTAGAACTGAGATTTGCATCAGTCTCCTTGATTTCTGCACCTCCCCTCACCCCACACTTCCACTTAAAACATTTCTTTCCCAATTTTCTTCTGTGTTCTTCCCTCACTGGCTACTGTTGATGAGCAATTTTACAACACTAGTGCTATTAAAGCATGTACTCATGACCTCATTGTGACACAAAGCAAATAACACACATAGGGAATGCAAGCACATCACTGCTACTCTTGCCTTTTAAATGCATGTGTACATGACCCATTGAAATGCCCGTTACAGAATGCATGACAGCTTGGTATAATACAGGAGACAAGACACCACCTCAGGAAGGCAGATTCTTTGAAAATAAATCACTTGAAAGATTGCCGTGTGGTAGAAATTGATTGAGAAAAATGCAGTACTATGTAGTGAAGTAACCTACGTAAGCCCTAGAAACAAGTCACCACTTTTAAAAGCTCTATAAATCAGAGTACTGAGGCATGTGACTTGACCC
>NW_007727634.1:21480-23153 GCF_000696425.1 Galeopterus variegatus
AAAATTGTATAAATGTTTATTGTTTAATTAATAAGGTTTAAGAATAATATCAAAAAAATGAAAATAAAACCAAAACCTCAAACCCAGGATGTTAAATTTAGAGATCAGAATCCTATAATTCCCAGTTACATATCCTGCTGAAAGAAAAATTACAAAAGTGTTAAGAAGCTTGGAAATTAGACCACTTTCAAAATGTTTGAAAAGAATATTTCTTAAATATTATTTGATTTGTATCTTCATATGTAAGATTGGTCTGATCCTTTGGCTTTTCATTAGGATGAAAACACTATCCTGTTCTCAAAATCCTGGAGAAAATTCTTTATTATTACTACTAAAAGTGCACAATTAGTTTACAATGAAAGGAGATTTAGGGATGTTTGATCAACTTTTATTCATTTTGCTTTTAAGTACTATGTCATGTTCCTAAACAATAAAGGTTTTTTTACGAATGTACTATGACTTTACATAGTAAAATATTAATTTTGATTTAGTGCTTCCTCTCTAACACTGTGTACCCTCATATTTCACTTAACTAGAAAACAGGAATCTAATGCCACATCTTGATTGCTGAGCATCTTACATTTTGATGGGAGGAAAATGCTTTCTCCAATTGCAAACCTGCCAGTGTTGAATGCTGTGAAAGTTGGAAAGTGTTACTACACATTATTGTAGAATTTCATGTTCATTCAAGCAATTTTTCTTATAATCCACCATAATGATACATATGTTCACACACACACATAATTTAAATATAACGTCTACAAAAATAATGTGAACTTTGATGAAAACACATAATGTATCTTCTGATACAAGAATAGTTCACATTATGTGTGAAGAGTAAGAAAACAATAAATTTAATTTATTCCCATTTATGAAAAGTAGTTACAATGTAGTGCTTTTCCTTCTTTTATAGAATTATTTCTATTTCTAAGATNCCCATTGAAATGCCCGTTACAGAATGCATGACAGCTTGGTATAATACAGGAGACAAGACACGACCTCAGGAAGGCAGATTCTTTGAAAATAAATCACTTGAAAGATTGCCGTGTGGTAGAAATTGATTGAGAAAAATGCAGTTCTATGTAGTGAAGTAACCTACGTAAGCCCTATAAACAAGTCACCACTTTTAAAAGCTCTATAAATCAGAGTACTGAGGCATGTGACTTGACCCAGCAATGACTTTTAGACTAAAGAAGATAATGAATAATAAGTTAATTTAAAGTGCATACCTTTAGAAACATGGATAACATAGTGTCTTTTACTATGTAGCAAACCTTTTCATCCTGCCAATGTAGGAAGGCATTCCAATTTTGTATACCTTACTCATATCTTAGGACCTAAGATGACCACAATCATATACACTGGAGCATTTTCATTCATCTATTGCACTATAATATTGTAGGTTCTACTGAAATTCACAGCCAAAACAGAAACACAGATTCTTAGATAAAATTCTGGTTTGTACTTTACTGACAGCGAAATTAAACGGTATCGGAACACAGGTCTCTAGTACAGAGTTTATGGCAAATGACTTTAACCCATCTATGTAAATGTCAGACAAATCCGAGTATTATTCTATTATTCTCCTTCACTTTATGTAATTCACAGATTGCAAAAAAGGAAGATGGTAATGTGTTGAAAAAAATAAGCAAAAACCTTTAAGTAGGAGTTAT
>NW_007727634.1:24665-26286 GCF_000696425.1 Galeopterus variegatus
GAAAAGTAGTTACAATGTAGTGCTTTTCCTTCTTTTATAGAATTATTTCTATTTCTAAGATATGGGTCTTGGTTTTAATTCCATAGAATGTCTCATAAACACCTACTTTTTCTCCACCAAATCTTAAATAAGCAAGATACCTTATATCCCTCTTCAGCAATTCCTAACTCAATTTTCATAAATCAGTACAACTATCTCTAGCCACATTCGGCCTGATAAAAATTAGCTAAATGTAGTTCAGAAGGCATAGTATACTAGATGTAATAGGCGTCCTTGTTTATGGGAATCTCAGAAGAACAAAGACATATAGTGGTGTTGATTTGCTTGTGAATACTTCTCTACTTGCCCAGAGACAAAATTAAATACTAAATCTTTCAGTTACAATGGACTGTGAGTCATAAAAGCCTGTGTTTTTACTTTCTTAGAATAGTGCTTTATTTTTACTTTGTCATCAAAAAAACCTACTAAGGAAGATTTCTCTCTCTTCACCACCCTTCTCCTCCCGTTCTGTATGTTCTTCCCACCCTACAGCCCTGCAATTAGACAGAGATAGACATCATTCCAATTTTTATGTAAGTGGTTTAACACATTTCAGGGATGAAGTCTCCATGTCTTCTGATTTCTAACCCAGGACTCTATTCACTCCACAGCCATTGGAGGTAGCTGAATAAAATGTTAATTCTGGCACACTCTCAGGATACAATAGCATTGTAGCCAATTATTGCCATTTTTTAACGTAATTTCCACTTTTCCCACATTTGATTTTTTAAAAATTATTTTAATAAAAAGAGAAGAAAATAAAGATAGTTTCCTACTGACACCATTTTGTATGCAGATATTAGTTATCTTTAAATAAAGTTGTTATTGCACCTGGTGGGAACCCAGTTCTGCTGTTAAAGATGCTAAACTGACTCAAGAGCTGGTATTTTCCTAAACCAGTCTCTGGGAACCAGGAAAATAAATAGTGCAGCATGTCTAATCACAGAGCACAGTGTACATCGCAGGTCACGTTCCAACATAGATGCAGTAAGGTATTTTACATTCCTTTAAGACTCAGCTGGAGAGGATAACTCAGTGTTGGCTGCAGTATATTTTTAAGCAGGTTAGCAAAGCCTCCATTTTATGCACTGTTACAATTTCTCACCAGTAAAATTAATTAAATAGTCATACTAAATTGATAACCAGGTTCAAATGAATCTGTTGATATAGGTGAACAGATACACTGTTATAACACAACATAGAGAATGTCTGTTTCTCAGTGCCTGCTTTTATTAAGAAGGTTTTCATTCCCTGGGTGGAAGGATAAGAGCTGTGAAATAGGACCTTGAAAAGAAAGAATGTTAACGCATGGTATATGCAACTGAAGCAACCTGTGGCACCCTCCCTTCTTTGTTGCTGCATATATTAGGGTATTTTTGTAGTACTGGTTCTCATCTACATAACTGGGTCTTCTCTAGGTCAAATAGCAACTTATCAAAGCTCTACTTCTTAAAGAGGCCAGTTATAATTCTGATCAAAGGTAAAGTTTTTACTAAATTCTAGTATCAATGAAACTGTGACAGCATCCCTAAAAACAAACCAAACACTACATTATTTTACATTTTTCCCAACTGGAGTAATA
>NW_007727634.1:27324-28046 GCF_000696425.1 Galeopterus variegatus
TTTTTTTTTTCCTGTTTCACTAGTTTACAAAAGGCTGACTCTTTTCCTTTGGACAAAAAGCAAGTAATGGTCATGTGAGAAGAGAACAATAGTCATTTATTCTAATATCAAATTTACCCTGGGTTGTTAGAAAGTTTGTGAAGTTATGACTGTCTTCTATGAACCTAAATTTAAAATTATACTATTAGTATTTCGTAGAAACTATGCTATTATGTATTTCTCCAAAGCAAAGTCTTGGAAAACATAATCCCTTGAGCACTATTGTAACATTTAAAAACTGATATTTGAGAATAGGTTCTAATAGACAAAACACAGACTGGGAAGAAAAGCATGATTTCCTGCATCTGAATCTGAAATTAACACTCAGTGCCTTGTTTGCCAGCCAGCACTAAGTAGGGTTTTTATAGGGAGGAATCGATGTTTTATTAGATGTAAACTTCATGTGGAGGTGAAAAGAGCCTTTCAGTAGCAGAGATTAGAATAATTGAGCTGCAGTCTCAGTTCTGTTACAAGTTCAATAGATGACTTGAAGCAAGTTACCATCTCCCTTTGGGACTCAGTTTTCTCAACTACAAAATAATAGTATTCCTAACCTCAGCATTTTATATTTCTATTGTATAACGAGATATGAAAATGTCCTAGCTAGTACAAGAAAAGGAAACTGTTTATCATGAGTAGCAAATTAAAAATGTGTCCTATTGGTTTATTTAGAAAAAAAAAAA
>NW_007727634.1:28838-29637 GCF_000696425.1 Galeopterus variegatus
AAAAAAAAAATAAAAGAAATGCATAGGTAGAAAGACCAATAGTAATAATTATTTTGTTCATAGGTCCTTTAAGAACCATGCTTTAAGGAATCTTTGCTTTTGGATATTGTTCTTGGGCCCCTCAAATTGAATGTAATGTGTTGCACATCATAACATGCATTTTTAATCTGGTTGATAAATTATCCAAAAAGGATTAAGAATTACTTATCTAGTCCAAGTGAGAAATCTTAACCCAAGTGTGTGAAGTAATTTGCCATAGTCACACCATTATCCTGTGACATTGATAGGCCTGGGACCTAAATTCCTAAGGTTGCTGATGCTAGGGTGCACTCAGATGCTAATTCCTGACAAATACATTGTTTCTTAGTTGTGCATCATCTCAGTGAACAAACACTGCTGCTTTATTTGTTGCAAAGGTAAAGTCAGTTTATAAAAATTTCAGACACCATTTCGATTTTAACATTTATTGCCACTAAAATTAGTGATTTAAGAATTGTATGACAAGAATTATTCCTAAGAAAGAATCCTAAAAAACAAAACAAAGCTCTCTTAACCATGCATGATGCAGCCTTAATTTCATTACTATCTATTGAAGCAAAAATTGTATTAACCCTTAGTGGGTGAACATCTAACTGAGATATAATATAGAAAAGGAGACTCATCTAAAATAATAGACCTGCTCTAAAATACCATTTTTCTTTTGGAAACTGTACATGTTTTATTGAAATTAGGTGCATTAATATAATTACATAAATAAATTATGAACTATAGTCAGTATTGCATATCATGCTTGAACTAA
>NW_007727634.1:29829-36335 GCF_000696425.1 Galeopterus variegatus
TCTATTGAAGCAAAAATTGTATTAACCCTTAGTGGGTGAACATCTAACTGAGATATAATATGGAAAAGGAGACTCATCTAAAATAATAGACCTGCTCTAAAATACCATTTTTCTTTTGGAAACTGTACATGTTTTATTGAAATTAGGTGCATGAATATAATTACATAAATAAATTATGAACTATAGTCAGTATTGCATATCATGCTTGAACTAACTCGTTTCTTTTTACTAGTTCTATTACATGTTTTCATGAAAATTCTTTTCAATCTAGAAAGTGTTGACAAGATTACTGGTTAGTAAATATGCCTTCAGAGCTAAATCTGCAGGAGCATTGCACATTTCCCATTACTTTTTTTGATTCACCCCTTTTTTTTTTTCACAGAAGGGAGAAGAAATAATTCCAAGAGAGGGAGGAATATCTTCAAGTAAATATGCTTATGGTCATTCAAGCTGCATGGTTTAGCTTGGTGTCGCCCACACTGCACTCAGCCAGTGAGCGCATCGGCCATCCCTATATAGGATCCGAACCCGCGGCGGAAGCACCACTGTGCTCCCAGCGCCGCACTCTCCCGAGTGAGCCACAGGGCCGGCCCTAGATGCAAACTCTTAACAAAGGCAAGCCCAAGTCACACTGCTGATTTCAGCAATGTGTTGTATTTGATAGTAATAGATGTCTACTAAACCAAATCACTAAATTGTATGAATGCCTTAATTCTTAAGGCAGTAAAGTAGATTTTTTCCTCTGAGCCATGGATATAATAGCAAGGGAACACAAACTGATAGGATCACAGTGTAATCCAAACAATGACTTTAAACCCAATAATTCCCTATTGATACCCAGGATACCAAACAATGCAACAATAATATTCTCAATTCTGAACTTAAATTTGAATAAGTTATTAAGTCTTCCTTCTTGTGTCCAAAGTAAAATACAGGGTTCCTGTTCAGGAATGTGACTACACTTTCAGCATTTTCATCATAAAGCAATATGTGACAAAGGAGAGAGATGTTTTATCTCAGTGCCTACTTACAGACATGATGCCCTTTGGTCTCAAAAGTGAAAATTAAAGTAAGCACATTAAAGGGCTAAAAAACAAGAAAAACTGTGCCTAGGGGAAAAAGTGAAAAAAAAAAAAAATAGAGGCCAAAATGCTGAAAAAAGAAAAAAGCTATTAACAAATCTATCCCTTTATATTGTATAGTAATGATACTTGTAATTTTCATTATTATTCAATAGCAATAGATTAAATAAACTGTAAATGAAGAAGACCTATTAAATCACTGTGTGTAATGCATGCTAAGGGAGGGCAGATTTCACTAGACAGAGGAAAAGAAAGAAAGAAAAGTATAAAAGTAGATACTATATCAACATCTGCAAAGGTGCAGTCAGCATATATACTACAGACATCAAGTAGAGGTATCAGCATCAATAGTGAGGAAGATTACATATTGACAAAATTACCCGTATCAATACAGAGTCCTGTACTGTATTTTCAAACATTTAATATATTTGCTTGGAGCTTTCCAAAATTAAAGCTACTCTGTTTACACATAACATAGAAAATGTAATCTTAGTTTCAATGAATTTTTAATTTTGTTCAATCTTGCATTTGTTCAACCAAAAACCATTTAAAGAGGACGAGGGCTATCAGCCTCAGAGTGAGCAAATTCAGCTCCTCTCCAGGGAGCTCTTGAATCTGCTATAAAAATCAACAGTGTGCATCTAATAGTTTTCTTTTAATTTGAGCATTGAAGACTAAATCATCACATCAAATAATCTTCAGGGTCTCTTTGGCTTCCAGATTAAATATGTAATGTGAACTTCCATTTTGCCACATTTTCTGCATTTCCATTTTAAATAATCATAAATAAGAAAACCTCGCTACTCTTTGGCACAACACAGCTACTTGAGTCAGCTGAGTTTCAAAGTCTTAGGAATTGCACTTATTCCTTCTTTAGAGTCCTGGTTCATCTCAAAGGTCTTTTAGCTGAACGATTCTTTATTGTATTCAAATCTTGTCCCATATGAGTTGCTTTGGTTACTCAGTTTATGAAGAGTCTTAGAAACTGAATTGGGTCCACAGCAGAAAACACCAACTGTTTTCCTGAAAAGAGAGGAGAAGAAATGGAAAAATCAGGTGAAAAATTAGGCGGAAAATGACAAGAAGTATGCTTTATGAACATGGTTTAAGGTATTAAAAAAGTGAATTACTTGCTGCTTTGCATATTGAAAACAGTTTTCTAATTATTTCCAAATGTAAATGGCCACCAAGAAAATATGTCATTCATCTCACACTTTTTTATACTAAAATTCAGGATAATTCAAAGGATGTAACTGTGAGCACAAATTTGCTTATTATCAGGCAGAGACTGAGTAGTCTGTCTTAGTATTTTTTATTATACGGCATTGGTGAGGACAAAAGTCATATCAAAAACAGCAAGTAATAGATGTCAATTGCTAAATAATTGATGTCTGGATAGATGTCCAGCCCAAACAACAGACCACATCAATTTTTCTTTTATTAGATATTTTACACACATTTTTCTAAAGTTCCCACATGGACTTGCATGAGCAGTGATCAATAGGGAAGAGAAAAAAAAAGACATTACCAATTTGAAAGGATAATTTGAAGTGATTAACTTATATCCACATTGGAACAGAAAGCATATTAATCTGGATATATTTTCCTTTTTATTTATGCACTGCAATAATTGTAACAAATGCCAAGCAGGTTTTATTATTCTTCAAGCAGGTTTCTTTAGTTGAAATTATAGCAGTTAAATGATAAAATCCCTAACAGACAAAATAAATTCTAGGAAGTAAATAGCCAAGCAGGTTTTATTATTCTTTAGTTAAAATTATAGCAGTTAAATGATAAAATCCCTAACAGACAAAATAAATTCTAGGAAGTAAATAGTATTTCAAATTGATCTTTCTCCAAAGTATGTTTATTTTAATTCTTAAGGCAGTAAAGTAGATTTTTTCCTCTGAGCCATGGATATAATAGCAAGGGAACACAAACTGATAGGATCACAGTGTAATCCAAACAATGACTTTAAACCCAATAATTCCCTATTGATACCCAGGATACCAAACAACGCAACAATAATATTCTCAATTCTGAACTTAAATTTGAATAAGTTATTAAGTCTTCCTTCTTGTGTCCAAAGTAAAATACAGGGTTCCTGTTCAGGAATGTGACTACACTTTCAGCATTTTCATCATAAAGCAATATGTGACAAAGGAGAGAGATGTTTTATCTCAGTGCCTACTTACAGACATGATGCCCTTTGGTCTCAAAAGTGAAAATTAAAGTAAGCACATTAAAGGGCTAAAAAACAAGAAAAACTGTGCCTAGGGGAAAAAGTGAAAAAAAAAAAAAAAAAAATCCGCAAAGTGGAACAAGACAAAGAATGGAGTTCATGGAGGCCAAAACAGCTAGAATTTGTGGAGCAGACTATGGAAGGGAAGGGAGATCCACAGAAAGAGTCACCGGATATCTGTAGAGGAGTATCCTCAAATCATTTGCAGATTAATGACCTGCTCATGTGTGGGCGAAAACTACATGAATGTGGATAAAGAACTACCAGGAATCAATAGGGCAAACAATTCCTAGAATTTACATAGGCCGCAAATAATTTGGTATTCCCACAAGCCAGAATAGAAAAACCTACAAGACATGGGCAACGGGTAGTGTTCTCAGAAAGGTAACACTGTATTTGTAAGGGGTAGAGAAGATGTTGGTGCAATTAGCCTTAGACTGAAGGCTGCTCTGAATCTCCACTAACAAACCTTAAAAGCAAGCTTTGAAAAGATCAAACTGAACCAAAGTAACATAACTACATGCCAGAACAAGTCCAATACGACTTAGAAAAATCAAAATTTGTCATATAAGATCTAAACTTAAAAATGTACAGCATTCAATAAAAAATTACCAGGAATGTAAACAGCAAGAACATATGAACTGTAACTCGGAGTGTTATGGGCTGAATTGTGTCCCTCCAAAACTCGTATGTTGATACCTTAACCCCCAGAACCTCAGAATGCAACTGTGTTTGGAAATAGAGCTTTTGAAGAGGTGATTAAGTTAAAATGATGCTGTTAGGATGGGCCCTAACACAATATGAGTGTAGTCTTATAAGAAATGAAAATCTGGGGCTGGCCCGGTGGCACACTGCCACAGTGCGCCGCTTGGGAGCGCGGTGGCGCTCCCGCCGAGGGTTCAGATCCCACATACAGATCGGTTCCCGCTCACTGGCTGAGCGAGGGGCGGGAGCAACACCGAGGGTTGCGATCCCGTTGCCGGTCCAGTCCGGTACGGGCACGACACTGAGGGTTGCGATCCATTGCCAGACGTGAAAAAAGACAAAAAGGAAAAAAAAAAAAGAAATGAAAATCTGAACACATAAAGATACACGAGGGATGTGCATACACAGAGAAAAGACCATGTGAAGAGGCAACATTACAGCAGACATCTTCAAGTCAAGGAGAAAGGCGTCAGAGGAAATCAACCACGTTGGCACTTTGGTCTTGAATTTCTAGCCTCCAGAGATGCTAGAAAATAAATTTTTATTGTTTAATACACCCAGTTTGGGGTATTTTGTTATGGTAATTCTAGCAAACTCATACAAGAAGAAAGATCATTCAATATAAATAGGCCCAGAATGACAGAAATCATGAAATTATAAAACATGAAACAGTGATGTTATATATGCTTCATATGTTCAGGGAATGGCATCAATACAATGAGAAGATAAATGGAAGAATTTATAAAAGGCCTAAATAAAGATTCTAGAGATGAAATGTAATATTTGCAGTGATAAATATACTGGATGGGTTAGCAGAAGAATAGGCATTGCAAAAGAAAAACATAAGTAAACTTGAAGACATAGCATTAGAATCTATCCAAATTGAAGTCCACAGAGAACAAAAACTGAAAAGAAAAAAAAATACAATGAGCACAGCATCAGTGACCTGTGGGACAAGAACAACTCATCCTACAGACATGTAAGTAAGAGTTTCAACAAGAAAGAGGACAGAAGATAATAAATATTTAATGAAATAATTATCAATTATTTTTTTTCAAATTTGATGAAAACAAACCCAGAGATCCAAAGATCCTATGAACCTTAAAAGAATAATCACAACAAAAATTACATCAAAGAAACCTAAAATAAAATGCTGAAAACCACTGACAAAGAGAAAAACATCAACACAGACAAAGGAAAAAGAAAGACACATTACAAATCATAAACAGAACATGAAAGACAAGAATGACTGTGAACTTCTTGTCATAAACTATGTAAATCAAGAGGCAATGAAGTGATGTATTCAAAACACTAAGGACAAAACAAAATGCCAACTATTCAATATCAAGCAAATTTTATACCAAACAAAAATGTGCATTNCCAAGCAGGTTTTATTATTCTTTAGTTAAAATTATAGCAGTTAAATGATAAAATCCCTAACAGACAAAATAAATTCTAGGAAGTAAATAGTATTTCAAATTGATCTTTCTCCAAAGTATGTTTATTTGCACTGAATTCTTCCTAGAATATCAAAATGATTAAAATTTCATATAACTTAAACAAATACAGTATGTCTTCATTATCTCAGAATAATCGGTACTGGAAAAAAGACAGTGAATTCATTTAAATAGGTAACAAAATTTATAGTAAATACTAAAAAAATTGTTTTATTAAAACTTTTCACCTTGAAACAAAGAACTATGAAAACAGAACTTCTACTTGCAGCCATGATGGAGTAATGAGGACAAGATTTGCCCTCTTGCATTAAAAAAAACTAGAAAACAAACAAACGAACAAACCGTATAAAACAAGTATTTTCAGACACTGAACAACAGGTAGCAAAGAACTATGGCCTCTGAATAAAATGGGAGAAAACAAGCTAAATTCAGCAGTTGTCTCTCTGCTTATTGCTTGGAGACAATCTGCAGGCTGCAGCACAGAGAGAGGGAAACTCAGGTAGAGACTGGTGACCTCACCTGAGGTGAGAAGACAAAGAATGGAGTTCATGGAGGCCAAAACAGCTAGAATTTGTGGAGCAGACTATGGAAGGGAAGGGAGATCCACAGAAAGAGTCACCGGATATCTGTAGAGGAGTATCCTCAAATCATTTGCAGATTAATGACCTGCTCATGTGTGGGCGAAAACTACATGAATGTGGATAAAGAACTACCAGGAATCAATAGGGCAAACAATTCCTAGAATTTACATAGGCCGCAAATAATTTGGTATTCCCACAAGCCAGAATAGAAAAACCTACAAGACATGGGCAACGGGTAGTGTTCTCAGAAAGGTAACACTGTATTTGTAAGGGGTAGAGAAGATGTTGGTGCAATTAGCCTTAGACTGAAGGCTGCTCTGAATCTCCACTAACAAACCTTAAAAGCAAGCTTTGAAAAGATCAAACTGAACCAAAGTAACATAACTACATGCCAGAACAAGTCCAATACGACTTAGAAAAATCAAAATTTGTCATATAA
>NW_007727634.1:37609-38925 GCF_000696425.1 Galeopterus variegatus
CAAAACAAAATGCCAACTATTCAATATCAAGCAAATTTTATACCAAACAAAAATGTGCATTAAAAATGAAAACAGAATAAAAACACTGCCAACAAACACAAACTGGAAGGATTTATTACCAGAAAACCAGTGCTATACGGTACATTAAAGAAAATTCCTTAGGAAGAAAAAAATAAATAAACAAAATAAGGTAGAAATTTGAATCAACCCAAAAGAATAAACAGCACCAAAATGATAAACCTATGAGTAAATACAAAGAACATTTTTCTCTAATTTCTAATCTCTTAAATATATGATTAATGTGTAAACAAAAATACTAAGGACGGGTTTATAGCATGCAGAAATATGATGAACGACAACAATAGCAAAAGGGATGGTGGGTGGGGAAATGAAAGTACAAGTAGTTGTATAATATTATTTCAAGCAGACTGTGTATTATGATCTATGCTGTAAACCTAGAACTATATTTATGTTGTTTTGGCCTCATCAGAATCATCTTAGGGACTTCACAGAGCACACATAGCTGGGCCCCATCTCTAGATCTTCTGATTCAGAAGATCTTGGATGGGCTCAAGAGTCTACTTTTCTAACGAGTTCTATGTTGATGCTGGTCCAAGGAATGCAGTTTGGGAACCACTGGCCTAAAGAAATTACTAAAAAAGAAATAAATACAGAGGTATGGCTAATACACTGTGGTGAATAAAAAATGAAACAATAAAATAAAACTTAATCAAAAGGAAGGTATAAAAAGAAAAAAGCAACAAAGAAAGAACAAATAGGATAAAAAGAAAGCAATAGTAAACTGGTAGATTTAAACCCAAACCATATTTTTATTAAATTAATTGTAAATAGTCTAAACACTACAACTAAGAAGCTTCAATATACATAATGCAAAATGTGATTGAATTGCACATACAGATAAATCCGGAATTATAGTTGATGATTTCAACACTCCTCTGTTAGTAATTGATAGAACATGTAGACAGAAAATCAGTAAGTGCACTGAAAACTTAAACATCACTATCAAGCAACTGGAACTAATTGACATTTGTAGAATACTGTACCAAGCAAAGATGAAATACACATTCTTTTCAAGTCCACTTGGAACCTTCACCAAAATAGACAATTTATGGGCAATAAAACAGGTCTCAATAAATTTTAAGAGATTGAAATCACTAAGAGTATTTGTTTTTAGACCAAATTCCAATTGAACTAGAGATCAAGAACAAAAGGACATCTGGAAAATCCCCACCTATTTGGAAATTAAACAACATATAAATAACCTATGGGTCAAAAAAGAAATAACATGGAAAATT
>NW_007727634.1:40504-42177 GCF_000696425.1 Galeopterus variegatus
TTTGGGTTTTATAGTACAAAACTGAAATGTGCATGCCCTTTGAGCCAGCAATTTCACTTCAGAGATTCTAATCAACTGCAATACTCTCACATGAGAAAAGTATGTATAAAGATAATCACTACGGCACTGTTTGTAACAGTAAAGATCTAATAGTAATCTCAATATTCATAAGTAGGGTACTACAATATGGTCATGTTATCCATATTCTAGAATACTGTGAGGCAGGATTACTTAAAAATCACCCATGATCAATGTGCAAGACCATCATTAAAAAATAAGTTGAAGAAGTAAACATTCGATTTTTGTTAAAAAACTAAGGTTTATATTTAAATGTATATGCACGTATATGTGCACATATGCATACATACACTCATATAAACAAAGATACGCATGTTTATATGTAATTTTATAAGTAGATATATATACACCCACACATACACATATGCACGTATAAAAGCTTCTGTAAGAATACGTAGTAATGAGCTACCAAACATTACCTCTGGGTCCAGGAGTATTTAATCCCATTTAAATTTGTATTCTACATAGTACACTAAAAGAATGTCTACTGTTTTGATAAATGCTGCTTTCTGATAATTAATAATTGTTTCCCAATTTATAGTATTAACAAATAGTTTAATTTATATGCCTGTCTTCCCTATTTTTATCTCTGTATGATCTTTCAGCAATTTTTGTGAATGAGGTTGATCAAAATGTTACATCTTAAATTAAACCTTCCATTTATACAGTGTCTTTTGCCCAGTTAGTGAACCCTTAAGATGTTGATCCATTATTTTCCTGAGGGCTATATAAAAATCCTTTAACAGAATAATGTTTTTCAGGTGCCTGCCTCAAAGCAAATACACAAAGTGAAAGTGTTGTACACAATGTCAACAGTAGATGGTGTACATTTGTTCTTTTTAAAACAGCCTTGCTGTTTCAAGAACATACATGTTTCAAGAAGAACATACGACCAAATAAACATACAAAATCATTTTAAAATATGAACAATATAACAAATGAGAATTCTTAAGAACTAACCAAAGGAACCAACAATGCCAATCTAATTTTTTGTAAATGATACTTTGCTGTTTTGTGGTTTGGTTAAGAATTGAGCAAAAGAAACTATTAATGTTTTCAGCAATAAAATATACTATGAAAACCAATAAAAGAATGCTGACAGGAGGTCAGTAAATGTCATAAAGAGGAACAGGTCTGTGGTGCATAGCAAGAGCCAGGGGAGTAGGACAAGATGAACACATCTAAGGCGGCTGATAATGGAATGATGGGAAGGAAATATAGCCCCAACTGAGTTGACATATTTTTTTTTCCCTTTTTTGTCTTTTTTCGTGACCGGTAACGGGATCGCAACCCTCGGTGTCNAAAATAGTCAGGTAGTAAGCAGAGAATATTGTTTGGGGGTAGATGTCGAGATCCAGTTTCAAAAATGTTCAACATATTTGTGTATATTTTCTGATTATATTGATGCTTGCTTTTCCATGTAGATTTGTAAGTGTGAGATCTCACATAATGAGAACTTATTCACTTCATAGAGCTTGTTCACTCCTTGTATTACAGATCTCATACATGAGTGGGAAGTGAATTGATTCAGCCTTTTGGGTTTTATAGTACAAAACTGAAATGTGCATGCCCTTTGAGCCAGCAATTTCACTTCA
>NW_007727634.1:42322-43854 GCF_000696425.1 Galeopterus variegatus
CTTAAGATGTTGATCCATTATTTTCCTGAGGGCTATATAAAAATCCTTTAACAGAATAATGCTTTTCAGGTGCCTGCCTCAAAGCAAATACACAAAGTGAAAGTGTTGTACACAATGTCAACAGTAGATGGTGTACATTTATTCTTTTTAAAACAGCCTTGCTGTTTCAAGAAGAACATACGACCAAATAAACATACAAAATCATTTTAAAATATGAACAATATAACAAATGAGAATTCTTAAGAACTAACCAAAGGAACCAACAATGCCAATCTAATTTTTTGTAAATGATACTTTGCTGTTTTTTGGTTTGGTTAAGAATTGAGCAAAAGAAACTATTAATGTTTTCAGCAACATACTATGAAAACCAATAAAAGAATGCTGACAGGAGGTCAGTAGATGTCATAAAGAGGAACAGGTCTGTGGTGCATAGCAAGAGCCAGGGGAGTAGGACAAGATGAACACATCTAAGGTGGCTGATAATGGAATGATGGGAAGGAAATATAGCCCCAACTGAGTTGACATATCTTTTTTTTCCCTTTTTTGTCTTTTTTCGTGACCGGTAACGGGATCGCAACCCTCGGTGTCGCACCCGTACCACGATCAGCAACGGGATCACAACCCTCGGTGTCACGCCCACACCACGCTCAACCAGTGAGTGGACTGGTCTCTATATGGGATCCGAACCCTCGGCGGGAGCGCCATGTGCACTCCCAAGCGCCGCACTCTACCGAGTGCACCACCAGGCCGGCCTGACATATTTTTTTCTATAGTTCACCTTTAAGTGACCCTGAATATTACGAAGAACCTTGGCTTTGTAAATAATGCTTCCCTCTTCATCCAAAAACTACTTTATCAAGAGAAGGCAAATACTACAGAAGTGGTTTCAAACATGGCTGCAAACTGAACCACATGGATAACTTTACTCCTTTTTAAATTTTGCTCCTCGGGCTCCACTCCATAACTTCTAAACCAAAATCTCTGAAGGTAAAGTCAGGGGCCATCCTGAATCAGTGATTCTTTCAATAAATAACATTTATCCATGAATTTGTGAACTGTATTTTTTAAACTATCCATCTAATAAGCTGGACCATGCATTTATATTTAAATATCCTTTTGATGCTTATCAAAATATATTTTTTAAATTATGAACTAATGAACTATACACTGATAATTATAATGATAACTCAAGCCAAAAGGAAGAAATTAACACTAGAGCCTTATGTTCACAGGAATTTAAAAAATGAAATCTTCAACTCATGTGCATTCTTATTGCAGAAATATGAGTTTAGCAATAAAGCATAGTACGTTAAAATGTAAACTATATCGAAATTTAATAAGATCCTATATGTTAATGAAATAGAAATACAAATACAAGGAGAAAAAAGAATGATGAAAAATTTCCAACTACTAGTGAAGAGCTTGTTCATGTATTTTTACAAGTGAGGTTGGTATCAAATGTTTAAAGGAATTACTTTAATTGTAAAATGTCAACATCTGCAATATGTTAAAAATTACATCCTTTGCAATTA
>NW_007727634.1:44845-46603 GCF_000696425.1 Galeopterus variegatus
TGAAGCATAATTGATTATACACACTTGTGAGGCACAAAGTTGACTATCAATAGTTGTATACGGGGCCGGTCCGGTGGCGCACTGCTACAGTGCGCCGCTTAAGAGCGCAGCGGTGCTCCTGCCGAGGGTTCAGATCCCACGTACAGACCGGCTGCTCACTGGCTGAGGGAGGTGCGGGCACAACACTGAGGGTTGCGATCCCGTTGCCGGTCCCGGTCCGGTACGGGCGCGACACTGAGGGTTGCAATCCATTGCCGGTCACGAAAAAAGACAAAAAGGAAAAAAAAAAAATAGTTGTATACAATATATGATGGTCAAATCACGATGATTTTGAAAAACTTTTTCCATGATCAGCTGATATATGTTGTGGGAATTAATACCCATTTTAATATGGGTCTATAGAAATTTAAAAGCAGGTAAAACAGTCTAGTTCATAAACACATTACAGATTACTTCTAAGCCAAACTTTAATTAGTTGTCATTATAGATATTAGGATGATATTTGCCTTGCTTTCTCTTTTGATAGTGACAGAGTACTTAAGTGACTTTGTAATTTGTAAACTCACTGCTAATTCATCTTTAGAAACTTCATATGATGATTTGGGAATATTTTAATTTGATCATTAGTCACATGTCAATTTTTTTTGAGGTATAGTACTTACCCTCTGTTACATTTTGCTATTTCGTCAAACAGAAGTTTCCACCGAGGACGTCCAATAAAAAGTCTTGAATTCAGTGCATGATATTTTTCTCCAATTATCTTCTGCCAAAAAAAAAGCTATATTTTATATGATTCATAGATTTGGATAAATAACCCATTTTTCTCACATCATTTCTGCTGGTGCTGTGGCTTCCCACCAGATTACCGTGATATGAAGAATATAAGTATCAAATGGCAACATGTTAAGTACAACTATTTCGCAGTACTATTTCCTGACTCTTTTCCTTTAAAGTCTGATATCTCCTTGAATGCCATTCATTCAAATGGCTGGCATTACTAGACTTCATTTTGCTGCTTCATTTAAAAAAAAAAAACCTGCAATGTAAGACAAAGAATGCATTCTAATTGCTCACTCACAAAAATCTCAGCACATAAACTTCACTGAAGTATTTTTGCACCACAAAAACAGTTGTCATATTTGGCTCCTTAAATGAGTAAAATACTACAAACAAACTATCACTATTGATTTGACAAAATGATCCTAGATAAGAAAGCCCAAGACAGCTGCAAGTCTTGGGTCTATTAACAAATAACTGTTAATAGGCTTGTGTTTGCAATAAGGAGAACATTAAAACCCAAAGTGAAGTGGGAAGAGAGAAGAAAGCATTTGAGTCCCAGGCAGACAGACAGAACCAAATGAAATTTATGCTCTGTACCTAAATCACAGTGATATCATGAGGAAAAATGATACTGACTTGCTTCATGAGAGTAGTAACATATAAATTTCTTTTTTACATACCAACGAGGCTAGAAATATGACTAGAAAAAATAGGGTTAGATTAGTTTTGACGTGACTGACAAGCATTCAGATTTTGTATCCAAAGTATTGTGAAAATGTGTGACAGAAAATACTAAATTAAAACTTGCGAAAGAATTCACACCCAGATTTATACACCTGTCCAGCTCTTTGATGTTGTCTCTAAATATTAGTTTCTTCGTCCGTAGAATGGGGATAGTAATAGTATTTACTTCTTGAAACTTTTGGGATTACATGAGATAATGTATGTGAAATTCCTAGCACAGTAAATAAATAATGC
>NW_007727634.1:47088-49695 GCF_000696425.1 Galeopterus variegatus
ATCAAGAGGCTTGTTGAATTTACAATAACATCCAACCACATACCTGTATCCCATCTGTTTGACTGAGGTACAGCTGGATGTTGACATAGTCGGGTCTGTTCTCTTGCCAAAACTGAGAGGACATAAAAATAAATAAATATATTAAAATTGTTTCTGTATACTCAGATTTTCTCCTATTGTAACATATGTGATTCTAGAGTTTAACAGCCAACATCTATAAGCAAATATATATACACACACGTATGTATATAAATACACACACACACACACACACACTAGCATGCTTTAGAAAGATTACATAAAAATAGAATTAAGAGATAATGCAAATCTTTCCATTAACTTCTTGAAGTACCCTTGTGTATGCGTATAAATACATATACACACACACAAATACATATATGACAGATTCTAACATTAAAAACCTGCCCTACTGGTTTAAATTAAGTACGATGGTAGCGGTGGGAGGGAATAATTCTCTGTTAACTTTATAGATACAAAGTCTAGCATGCTACATCGTATACTAGCACAGTATTCTACCAAGTCTTCCCCAAATATTCCTTAGTTTATTCCCTAAGAATGTCTAAATTTTACCTAAGAGTTTGTTCATTAAGAACATGATTTTCTTGAAAAAAAAAATAGAAAAGAAAGAAAGAAAGCAATATTGATATAGGATATGCAAGCTAGGAAACAAAAAACAAAACAAATAAAAACAAAAACAAATAATGGACACTTTTTCCTGTTCCTGTCTTCTCCCTATTCAGCACTGGTTTTCTTTGTATAAAAATGTATGAGGCAAGAAATATACCTACAAAAATACATAGTGCAGAAAAAATATGGGACAAACAGCTCCTTGTTCCCCCTCCCCCCAGGCTCTGGCAATCACCTTACTCCTTTATGTCTCTGTGAATTAAACTACTCTAGGTGCTTCTTATAAGAGGAATCATAAAATATTTGTCCTTTTGTTTCTGGCTTATTTCACACAGATAATGTCTTCAAAATTCATCCATATTGTAGCATGTGTCAGAATTTCCTTCCTTTTTAAGACTGAATAACATTCCATTATATGTGTACACCACATTTTGTTTATTCATTCATCTATTGATGGACATTTAGGTTGTTTCCATCTTTTGGCAACTGTGAGTAATGATTCTATGAACACTGTGTACAAATATCTGTTTGATTCCCTGCTTTTAATTATTCTAGGTATACGCGCAGAGCCTATCTTTTATTTGCATAAGCCCAAAGGCCTTGTGTGATCTGCCTCGCCCCAGAAAAGCACACACACCATCTCTCTAGTTGCCTCTCCTACCATTCTTCTCCTTGCTTACTCTGCTTCATCCACACAAGACTTCCTCTTCCTCCAACACACCAAACATACTATTGCATCAAAACCCTTGCCTGTGAAGTTAGGTTCCTTTATTTTTGTCCCCCAAGATATGTACCTAGTCTGTCTCTTCACTTCTCTCAAGTCTGTACTGAAACAGCATTTTGTTTGGTGGGCATTACCAAACACAATATAAATTAATATGTCCTCTACCATTTATGCTGCTGTACCCTACATTCCTTTCATTCTTTGTCCTAATAAGAATCTCAGAATCAGACATCTCATGTATTTTTATAGAATTGTTGTCTATCTGCCTCACTTAGGGATGTAAAGCCTGTAGGAACAGAGACTTTTGTTTGTTTGTTTGTTTTTGTTTGGTTGGTTACCTCATGTATCTCCAGCTCCTAGAACAATTCCTTATTCTTAGTATGCAGTTAATAAATATTTGTTGAATGACAGAACGACTGGCTGAATGAATGAACACACACATAAAATGACATTTATAATGATATCCATGCAGCAGTCTTTGCAATAAAAAATAAATATTCAACATTAGGAAATTTTTAAATAAGCTAGATACATCCAAGCCATGAAATACCCTACAGCAGTGAAAAGAATGTTAGCTCTATATTTCTAATACTAAAAAATATTCAAGACATAGTAATAAGTTTAAAAAAAAGCAATCTGCAGAACAATATAAACAGTAAGATGAAATTTATAGTACACTCATGAGTTACTCATTGAGTGGGGTAGGTAGTAAAAAACTTTATTTCAATTGTTTGAAATACTCACAGAAAAGATGCATATGTGTATTACTTGTATAATTCAAATAAAGGAAGATAAATAAATAGATAAATAAAATGTCACATGTAGGATAGGTGAAAATGTCTGCTTTTATCCCTGTAAAAAATAAAACTTAAATCTAGGATTTTCAAGATTCTTCATAGTGTAGCAAAAAGTCTGGTGATGGTCCATTTGGAATATTAAAGGTGGATATCAGGGATAAGAGCTATGAGAACGAAGAATGGAAGATGTTGTAGAAAGTGTCTGCTGATGTCTTCAGCCATATGCACATAATTGTATGTCAAGCATCCTATGTTATAACATAGAAATGAATGTTTCTATGTTACACTATATCATAGATCTATATCCTTACTCATAAATATCTATAGCTGAACAGATGTGTACCTAATTATTAACAGATGTTATCTATGCTTTTTAAAAATATTTGAGACTTTTTTCTTTCTTTGTTATTTATCTTCATAATTTCTATATGCAGATAA
>NW_007727634.1:50524-53794 GCF_000696425.1 Galeopterus variegatus
AAATATTTGAGACTTTTTTCTTTCTTTGTTATTTATCTTCATAATTTCTATATGCAGATAAGTACTTTATTCTAGAGCAAGCATTTATCACTTTTGTAATATAAAAATTTTTTTTTTAATTTAAAAAACTGCAAAACTAAAAACAATCCTAATGTTACCTTGTTATGCAATACACAGAGTAAGTCTGCAAACCAATGGAAGGATTGTATGTCTCTGCACACCCAAATAAAGTACAGTCTTCTAAGCTTGTATGGCTTCCAGTCATCCCTTTAAAATTAAAATAAAGTAATAGTGATAAAAATGGCAAACAAAAAAACTGAAGAATCCCTATATTCTTCAAACTTTGCTTTTCATTAGAAAGCAAGCAATAGAAAATCAGTCATTTATATTCTAACATCTGATATAGCACTTACAATAACTCACAAACGAATTTAATATGCAATATGCTGACTCAAAGAAATGGCACACATTATAAATTTGTGTTTATACTTGTGAATATCATATGCATATAATCTGTTTCCAGTTGAAGGCCATAAGCTGAATTCCTGGGTCAGAATAATGTTGGCCCCTGTATCTCAGAAAAACAAGTTCTGTTTTCTGTGAATTCTGTTACTGTACAGGGCTCCAAATACCATTTGGTCTTGCCCTAACTTCCAAGAAAAATGAACCAAAACCATTCCAGAAAGTTGGTTGTTTATCCCCTTCTTAATAATTATTAAACAAAGAAATTTCACAACCAAGTACTATGGTTGTGATTCCAGCAACTCATAATTCTGAGCCTGGATTCCTATTTATAATTATGAAGTAGGCTTGAGGTTAAAAAATGTTCTTCCTTTTTCATAACTTGTAATATGTTGTCAGAAACAAATGATTTCTGACTTGGAATATGGTTATTTTTGTAAGAACCTCCACAAATTCTCAAATTTACATCTAGCATTTAAAATAGAAATAAAACATCATTCAAACACATTCAACTTATCATTTCTTTTTGGTACTCCATAAAACAGATTTTAATGAAAATTGTGTCTACTTGAAAAGTGAATGGAATTGATTTGAGAGTAACTTCCTGATGTCATTTTGTGTTTTCACAACAATTAATATTAATAATCAATTAACTTTTGCTTATAATTTTGAAGCTGAAATAACTGAAGGAATATTTCCTGGTTAAGCAATATCACCTTTTAAAGTTCTTCTCTTTTGACCGTTGTAAATTTGCTAAGTAATAAACCAAAAAATAATGTGTTCATTTATCATCTTCACAGAAAAGCTTTTCCTGGCCATACTTCTACTATAACCCCAGCCCTAGAGTTTTTTTGGTTTGTTTTGGTGGCTAGCCAGTTTAGGGTTCTGAACCCTTGACCTTGGTGTTATAACATCATGCCTTAACCAACTGAGCTAACCGGACAGCCACCAGTCCTTGATTTTTATATCCCACTATTCTGTATTCTTTAAATTCTAATATATTTTTAAAAGATTCTATTTATAAATTTCCCATTGCTTTATTTTTCACTTGCCTCATTAGAAGGTAAGCTTTTTAAGGGCAGGGATGCTGTTTTCACTCATTGCAGTATTCCCAGCACCTTTCAAACTGATTGGCACATGGGTACTCAACATATTTGTTGATGAATGAATGAGTAGTGCCACTGACCACTGATGAAGAGGTAGAGAATTGAAGGAAGGTGGTGACTGACTGTTAACAGAGGAAAAGGGCAGAGGAAGGCATAATTGTGATCCTGACATATTTTTACAAAAACAGCACGCTGGGAGCAAATTATTCCCCTCATTAACTAGTAAATGGAACTCCTTGGACAATGAGTAGAAGAAATTATTTCATACTACAAAGAAAGATATCTGAAATATTGGCACGTCTCTATTTGGAGTAACAAAATGGATCAAAATGACATACAGCAGGGTGTTGAGTATTGATGCAAATGGAGTTACTCCAATGCCTCCAGCCACGCAGAGGCTAACCTCATAGTTCAGTGATTCCTCAAAGGGACTTCCAAATGGACCATCGATATACAGCCTGCAGAGAAGGCAGACAAAGGTGAGAAAAATAAAAAGTTAAATTCATTTTCTATAGCATGTAGCAAACATGATGAATTCAATTTATAGGCCTTGGGATGGCTCAGGCCTTACTTCATTGTTTCTCATAGTGATAAGCCTAAGGGAATAAGAAATTTTGTTTATGAACTGTCAATATTAAAGTAAGTCCACCTGTTTGTAAGCATTCCTTTTTTGAGAGAAACGTTAATCAAAAGTGTAGAGAAATGTCGACCAAGCCGGATAGCTAAGGACAAGTTAAAGCTCTGATCATATTGTAATACTATATTTGACTAAATTAAAATACCAAATGCTTTACTGGGTCTATATTCAAAAAATAATTCTCCTTCGATGGCAGGGTCAGTAGCAGAAATATTTACTTAAACATTTACTATGTGAAGAGAAAAATCATAGAAAGAAGGAAAAGAATTTAAAACTGCTGCTCTCTTGTCCTAGTTAGTTTCATAAATATACAAACAGCTGAAGAACAATCACAAAGGAAGCTCTACTTACTCTACTTGTGCTCATGTATTCAAGTGTGTGTGTGTGTGTGTGTGTGTGTGTAAAATTCTTCTTAACTACAACAGACATGGCTAATTGTTCATTCAATATTAATCTTCCCATTCTTCCTTAGTAACAGAACAGTAATTTTATTCAGAGTTGCAAGGTCCCACCAAAACACTGCATTTCTCAGACTTCTCTGCGTCTCTTTTGGCCAGGTGACTGTTTTCTGGCCACTGGACCCTTTCTGCCTCATTTGCTTTCCAAACCACACAGACCCGCCCACACCCTTCCCATTCCCCACACAGCTATTCTTTCATGTTTTGAAATATCTTTGGGCAAGAAAACTAGAATTCAAAGTTCTAGTCATTTACTAGGGGTGGAATCATAGACAAGTTACTTTTCCTCTCTAAACCTGATTTCCTATATCTACAAAATGATCAACAACATGTGATAATGCAGGAAAAGCCTGACGAGAATTGTTGAGGGCCAAACAGATATCAGAAATGCTTTTTGTTAATGGCATCAGTGAGGGCCTACAGTGCACTGTCAGGCCATTTGAGAGGTCTGGCATCGATGTAAGAAAAGAACTATGTTTAGTATGGGAATGGAAACATAGATAGGAATTTGAAGTACCTTAGAGAATCAGCTGGGTTTTTTTTTATTATTATTATTTGAAATGCTTTTTTGTACACAGTGGGACAAAATTTTGCTTTTCTTGGAGGA
>NW_007727634.1:54977-55610 GCF_000696425.1 Galeopterus variegatus
GTAGATAGGAATTTGAAGTACCTTAGAGAATCAGCTGGGTTTTTTTTTTATTATTATTTGAAATGCTTTTTTGTACACAGTGGGACAAAATTTTGCTTTTCTTGGAGGAAGGTTAAAGATGAAATTACTAGTAATTGATTACTTGGCAAGACCTGGTTTTTGGAGGGAGGCAGAAAGAGAAACTACTTAAACCATTTTTTACATATTTAATCTAATTAATGTGCAAAGTATACTGACTTTCATTTATGAGCTGTGACTTTCTCCCTATTTTAGTACATGATCTTTAAAATAATGCTATGTTATTATGATCATTATATATGTGAAGAGATCACAGATATTAAAGGGAACTATTCAAAGTTTTGTAACAACACAGTGCAGATGAGATCAACTTGACACCTTTTAAAACTTCAGTTCATAACTAATGAAAAGATTCTCTGTGACAGACTGTGAAGCTGAGTGGATTCTGTGAGAAGGAGGGATGCTCTTCCCTGGCCCCTCCAAAAATATACACACATTTCTCAAACCTAAGTGTTTTTCCCTTGAAAGCAGAATTCATTAACATTTTAAAAATTATTTTAATTGTTTTACTGAGTAATATTAATGAGTTGATAGACCTCCTTTTCCAATGGAGAA
>NW_007727634.1:56736-57473 GCF_000696425.1 Galeopterus variegatus
GGGTCGGCCCTAATAAGAGAATATTTTAACCACCTTCTAGTCTAAATACATTGTAAACTTAAATTCTTTAGAGTCAATGACAATCACACCAGTAAGGAATGAGCAATAAAACCTCTACTTTATCTCTACTTTTTTTCCTCCGACCTATAAATGAACATGTATTTTGTATTAAGTGTGCATTCCTTTTATTCTTTCCACTCATTGTCACTTTCTGACAACTGTCACACCTATTCATGCTCTAAAAATTTTCACTGAGCAATATTTACAACCACATCCTGAACAGAATGGCTGTCCCTGGCTTTGTCAGTGGGTCAAATGAGAGTTCACAAATGTAAGAACATTATTAATGAACATTACTATATTTTAGAATAACGTTCCCTAGCACCACTGCAGGTAACGTTAAATGGCTTTCTCTTAAGTGTATGCAAGCGCGTGCACGCGCACACACGCACACACAATCTCTTCAGGAACTAGTCAGTTCTCTTCTTCATGAATATCTTTCTCTTAAATAAAGAACATACTTTTCCATATTTCATTATTTGTTAGATGTTGCTTGATAACAAGATGCTGAAGATGAGAGGGATAGTATGTTGACTAATTAGAGACTCTGCCCCAAATCCAAATAACCGCAGCCTACATTAGCCAGTGTACAGTGAGTCAATGTTGGCTATGGTATGTTCTGTCTATGTTGGCTCTGTTATTCTCTGTAAATATCAGTCTGCAACACTACATAATAT
>NW_007727634.1:57998-61485 GCF_000696425.1 Galeopterus variegatus
CCCAGTCATGGCTCATAAAATTCTACTGCCAAACTAGACACTAAGCAGGAAGATGGCGGTACCTATTAAATAAAATGTGTTTAATCCAGATTGTTTACAAAAATAACATTTAGACCCAGAAACTTTTAATTAGTATGTTTTCATTTGATAGTCTAGAAACTGAACCTCATAAAGATGTTAACTGGTCTCCAAAGCAGTGCCTCACAGTAGCCTCTAGCAATGATTTAAAAATATTGAATAAATAGCACTTTCCTAGATATTAATAAAGGGCAGTTGACAAAAGTATCCTGAAATAGAGTTATCCTTCAAGATCAATGAAAAATCTATTTCCCTAAGGTGTTTAGATACATGCAAATCTAAGTTAATTCTATATGCAATATTAAACAAATAATAATAAATAACATTAGCAGCTAAAATGAAGCATTTGTTACTTGTCAAGCTTGGTTCTAAATATTTTGTTTGTTAATTTGTTTAACCTTTATAATAACCCTGGGGATTAGGTATCATTTTCATCCCCTTTCTTACAGGTGGAATTGAGACACAGAGGTAGTAGTTTGCCCTAGGACACAGAATCAGCCAGTAAGGCAGTGTGCTGCAGTCTGCACTCTCAACTGCTAGAATATGGTGTGCATGATAACATGGATGACTTTTATTTTTTTAATTCACAAACGAAAAAAAAAAAAATCTGTCCCAAGGCTTAGACACTGCAGGATCATCACATAGTAGTAACTCTGTTAAAGATTAGAATAAATAAATCATTACTATCTGCTACAGACTGAATGCATGTGTACCCCCAAAATTCATAATGAACCCTTAATCCCACTGTGGATATTTAGAAATTGAGCTTTTGGAAGGTAATTAGGCCATAAGTTTGAAACCCTCATGATGGGAACAGTGCCCATACAGACTGAGACAGGAGACAACTGGCTTCCTCTCTCTTTCCTGTCTGCCATATAAGGATACAATGAGAAGAAAGTTGTCTGCAAACCAAAGAGTGTCCTCCCCAGCCTCTTGATCTGCTGTCACCTTGATCTGTCTTAAACTTCTCAACTACCAGAACTATGAGAAATAAATGTCTATTGCTTAAGTCATCCAATGTATGGCAATTATTTATAGCACCCCCAAAAGTAATCTAACACCAAAGATACCTGAAAGACAGTACAGTTAAGGAAACCTGGGGAAATAGCTGCAAACAAATTGCCATTGGAGAAACCACTGTGACTCTCCTCTTCAAACAAAGGTGTCAAGTGGACAGCATGACTAAGAGACAGAAAAGCAGGCACTATTATCATACTCTGCAAACAGCAGCTGTTTGTAAAAACACTGATAGTCATGCATCAATCTCTTCAGGCACATTCACACTCCTAGTCAACATGTACGTGAAGAGCAATGTGTACATGCAAGGCTGTATAGGCATATGCATGTCTCTGTGTGTTGAGGGGATTGAAGACTATCGCTGAAGATCAAGTCTGGATTAATATTTGAGACAATGCATAAGCAAGACAATTAGAATTCTATATTTATGCTTGTCATAAGAATTAAGTAAACATTATTAAAGCTAAGTATTAGGGGGGGGAGAATTCCACCAGAAAGTGAAGTTTGGTGAATATTTGAATAACCTGCCAATGCAATCAAAGAATGAGCCATTTAGCATAGTAAGTAGTTTAGGTGAAATATGTGAAATAGGTGAAATAGAGTTTAGGTGAACTAAACTCTAAGTCTTTAACTTAGTGATCTTCCTTTTCTATTTTAGATATTAGTTTATCCGTTTAGCCTGTTTCATACTAATTAGTAAAGAAAAAAGAGTCAGACACTCTTAGAGAGTGATCCAAGATTCCACAGAAAGGGTTAAGAGTCCAGCATCTGCCTTTAGGGAAGGGGGTGTATAGTAAAAGGCCTGGTATTTCTTATCCTTCAGGAAGATGAAGATATATTCCAGTAAGAACACTTACAGCATCTAAGAGAAAAAAAGGTCTGCCTCATGTAAGAAAGGGTCAGATTTCACTCCCCCCAGTTATCAAAATGATACAGGGGAATATATAGAAATTGTTTAAAATGTTTCTAGCTTGAGATTATTTCGAAACCCACTTGTCACAACATGAATGAATCCTTGCATTTAAAGAAAAGAAAATAGAAAACCAGAAGAGGGATCACCCACAAAATATCTATTCCTGTTCGTAGAGCATCAAGCAAAATAAGTCTGAGCAGACACTGATGCAGACAGCTTCTCGTTTGCACTCTGAGGCAGCTCCTCAGTCACGCCTGGGTTGCTCTTGGGAGCAAGTCTTTCCTCTCCGACCTAGCGGTGAAGAGCTCAACCAGTATGTTGCAGGGGATGCCCTAGTTGGTAAGGTTAGGTTATTCAGGATTTTTAGAAATCCTGAAAAAGATTACATTTTGTTTTTGTGCACCCAAATCTCTCCCAGCACTATGACCTTCTCCATACACAGTAAACTCCTCTTGCTTACTTGGGATAATTTCTAGATTGAACAAATGGCAGAATCTCAGAGTCTTGAGTAGATGGAGGCAGTAGTAAATCTCGGAATCGTTCTGTTAAAAGAAAAATAAATATCAACCTGTGAAAAAATAAAAGTCATAAAAATAATTTCAAAATGGAATTATTTCCTATTGTTTTCTTTTGTTCATTTTCACTGTGCATCCTTTATTAGAAATTTAACCACCATCTTATGTACTACTGAAACATGTCTATTTCTCCTTACTGGCTACATATGTCCTTACAATTAAAATATTGCAATCTCTTCACATATAGAAATAGCAGGTTTTCATTAGTAGAGACTAATAAAATCTTATAGTTGAAAGGCTAGAGAAATCATATATGAACAATACACATACTAAGAAATGCACAATCTCATTGGTAACCTGGGAAGTGCAAATAAAAACCACACACCATTAGACAGCATTCACATTACATGGCATTCAATTAGCAGAAATCAGTCTCACAAAACTAAGTGTTAGCGAGGATGCAGCTTAACATAATCTCTTATACATTGCTGGTGGGGATGCAAATTGGTAAGATCACTTTGGAAAACATTTGGCATTACTTTTTAAGTTTGATCTTTGCATACTATATGGTCCAATATTTCTCCAGATATATACGTTGAAGAAACTTTCTTAGTCAGCAAGAAAGAAGACGTTCATAGCAGCACTGTTCATAATAATATAAATGGAAACAACTCAAATGCCCATTGACATGAGAATAAACAATTTGTGCTATATTCAAACAATGGAATATTACTTGAAGTAAAACTGAATGATTTCAGTTACAAATAAAAAGTAGTGAATCATATTAATATAATATTAAGTGGAAAAAAATTCCAGTGGGTTACATACAGCAGAATATTATTTTTATTGAGTTGAAAAACAATTAAGCAATGCATTGTTTAGATATATAATGTACGAGATAAAGCCATCCAATGATAAAAGGAATGTTACACACAATTCATGATAATGGTTATCTTTTCCTAAA
>NW_007727634.1:62424-63097 GCF_000696425.1 Galeopterus variegatus
GGGAAAAAAAAGAAAGAACATAGGTGAGTATGGAGAAAGGACTAATGCTCAGTGCTACTTTGGATATACTTATATTGCATAGCTATTTGCATGGCATAGAGTAATATATCACTCTAATATTGATCCTATATTTTAGGTCTATAGTTTTATCGTATATTTTTATATTTTTATTCATTACCTCTAGAGTCATCTCTATGGGAAGGCTTCTTGATCCTTCCATTACTCTTTCTTTCCTCCTACCAAATTTATAACAGATGGTCCTACTCTGTACTCCTAATATACCCTGTGCTTACACTTTACCACACTGTTTTTATTGATCTATGTATTTGTCTGTGCACCCATCTCTCTCCTTCTAGTAGATGGGTTTTGTTCTGCCATGATACAGAATGTTATCTGATACATATTAAAGTGCTGGATAAATATTTGTTGAAAGAATACTTCCAAATTCCATTTTTACTATAAAAATAAAACCGTGAAGGTTAGTCATGATGACTCTTAGAAGAGACCAACTGGTCATATATCAACCATGAAAAGCAAGGGGGACCCACACTCCAACCTTGGCAAAGTCACACAATTAAACTGAGATAAAAGCATAAAATTAAAGTTCCCATGCTGCAATAAATCCATCAGTAACCGAAGGTAAGCAATTTCCACAAAATACTGAAAAACTACC
>NW_007727634.1:64598-65581 GCF_000696425.1 Galeopterus variegatus
TATCTTAAAATTATATCGCTTTAAAAATTTCTATTTTTATCATTATATTCATAAACTCTTAAAGGTGAACAATTAATTTTATCTCATAAAGGTATATTGACCTATTTTTCCATTATGTGAACAAAGATTAATGATAAAAATTGTCTTTAGAAAATCCAAGTAAAAGAAAAATTGTTTTTAATTCTTACGAGTCCTCTTTTAGTCTCCCAGATTTCTGCTTATCAATTATTTAATTAGCATCTCATTCTTTATCTGATTCTGAGGAAAAGACCAAAATAATTTGATGTTTCCTTTGTTACGTAACAAAAATTGTAAAATGCTACTTATTCTCTTGCAGCAAAATGTCAAACCAGATGATATGCTTTCTCAGCAGGCCCAAGCTATTTCTTAAAAAAATGGCACAGTTACCCAAATCCGAGAGCTCAGTTCTTTCACAGGTCTTCTTAGAAAAATTCCATTAAAACCGCTGAAAAGAACCAGAGAATCTTCTAAAAAGTGATATTGTGTTGAGCTGACTAATGATGTGATAATGTTTGAACATGATTTTCTACCAGCAGGAAATATATCTTAATTAACACAAGCTGTTGTAAACTTTCCACCTACTCTTCCTTTCTGTCATTCAATCAACAAAAAGATTCTGAGGCTACCAGACCTGGATGACATATTGCACACAATTAAATTAATTTGGGTTCTCTGGACAATCAATTGTGGGACAATACACTTAATTATTTAAAAATAAAGATGAGAAAAATAAAATACTCTTTTCAATTCTAACTGGAACTTTTTTGTGCATTTATTGTGACTGGGTTTCTTCATTTTTTGCTTTGTGAAAAATGGTCAATTTGCACAGCAACAAAAAAGCAGTCTGCAAATATATTACCATGACAAGAAAATAAAATTTCGTATCACTGAGAAAAAAAGGAAAATGAAAAAATTAAACAAAACAAAGTGACTTCAATTAATGTTATTATTTTATGACCTAA
>NW_007727634.1:67084-98156 GCF_000696425.1 Galeopterus variegatus
CCGGTACGGGCGCGACACTGAGGGTTGCGATCCGTTGCCGGTCGCGAAAAAAGACAAAAAGACAAAAAAAAAAAGAAATGCATTGCAAGGAAATACTCCCATACTCGACCTTTATACAAAATCAGTAAAATGATTACACTATAATATTTATGTTACTTTACATTTATGTTGCAATAAAAGATGTGGGTTATTTCACAATAAGTAGTACACATGATAAAAGGTATACCAAGTGACAAATCTTCCTTTACTCATATAGTGTAGGGAAAATGTAGGAAAATGGTCAGGGCCCCTCAGATGTTCAGAATCTTGCCGAGCATTTGATGTAAATAGGCACGTGCGCCCAGGTGTTCTTTGGTTATTGTCTAATGTAATTGTGCATGTGCACCCAGGAGTCCTGGGTTATGGACTTGAGTATAAATGACTAGTGTCTCTGATCTACGCACTCCCCTGCCCCCAGGATGCCCCTGAGGGGGGACAATGGGGAGGCCGCTACTGCTGCTTGAGGCTGTTGCTGCAAGCTGTTCCTGTTAGTGTCCCCGGGATGCCCCGAGAGGCCACTGCCGCTGCTGTTTCTGATGTTACTGCTGAGGACTGAGCTCATGTCATCTGTCAATGGCTCCCGGGATCTATCCCAATTACCAAGCATGGACCTGTGTGTAAGGGGTCTGGTGACCCAGGCTGGCATGTGAAGGGTCTGGTGACCCAGTCTGTACAATAGGTTTGAAGGGTCTGAGCCCTAGCCCTGAAAACACAAATAGAAACTTAGCATTAATGAAAATAATGCTAAAATAATGAAATGTTTCGGCTTTAGTCATGAATTGCTTTAACAATACAATTGCCTAGCTTTACAACTGGCGTAGTCATGTAGCAAGACATACAGCTTGCAATACTTAGAAGCAACAGGTTATAATAGAAAAGACACTGTTGCTAAGTAGATCTTCAGTATTCTCAACACACACGCACAAGGAAAGGTAACTAAGTGAGGTGATGGATGTGCTAATTAGCTTGATATATACAATTTTCATTTGTCAATTGTACCTAAATAAAGAAAAAAAATTATTTTGGAAAAAGAAAAAAGAAAAGACACTGACCCTGTTGTCAGAAAGCCTGAGTCCTTGACCTGTTTCTGCCTCTGTTCTTAATTTTTTTTCTCAAATGACAAATGAGTCAAATGAGTTTAGTGATCTTTAAGCCAAATTTCAACTTCAAGTTACTTAAAGAATTTATGCTTAAGGAAAGGAGGGAATCTTATCAAAGTCACTGAAAGAGAGTGAAGCCATATGNTTTATGCTTAAGGAAAGGAGGGAATCTTATCAAAGTCACTGAAAGAGAGTGAAGCCATATGTTTTGCTTTGCCTGGGACAGTTCTGGTTTATGCTTGCTGTCCTGGCATCCTGCTCCATTTAGTATTCGTCTCAGATTTTTAGTTTTTAATTAAACATTAATTTAAAAAATGAGCTAGGGGTGGTGTGGTTGTTAGAGACTAGTATCTCGCAAACTCCTCTCCAGTGAAAGACTTATTTTGTTGCGCAGCTGTACAGCATGCTGTTAGCAGGCAGCCTCCAGCTGTCAGCTCCGTCAGGGTGCATAGGTAATGGTTTTCACAGAACAGCTCATAACCAATGATTGAACTAGGCAGTGATATTTCAGCCCTACACAGACAACTCTGATGAGCAAAATTTGCTTTAAATCTTCTCACTAGTTTGGCTGGGCTTTACTGATCCTACATAGAAGTTCAACTTCCAACTTCAAGTTACTTAAAGAATTTATGCTTAAGGAAAGGAGGGAATCTTATCAAAGTCACTGAAAGAGAGTGAAGCCATATGCTTTGCTTTGCCTGGGACAGTTCTGGTTTATGCTTGCTGTCCTGGCATCCTGCTCCATCTCAGATTTTTAGTTTTTAATTAAACATTAATTTAAAAAATGAGCTAGGGGTGGTGTGGTTGTTAGAGACTAGTATCTCGCAAACTCCTCTCCAGTGAAAGACTTATTTTGTTGCGCAGCTGTACAGCATGCTGTTAGCAGGCAGCCTCCAGCTGTCAGCTCCATCAGGGTGCATAGGTAATGGTTTTCACAGAACAGCTCATAACCAATGATTGAACTAGGCAGTGATATTTCAGCCCTATACAGACAACTCTGATGAGCAAAATTTGCTTTAAATCTTCTCACTAGTTTGGCTGGGCTTTACTGATCCTACATAGAAGTTCAACTTCGTTCTCCACCCAATCCCTGTTTGGTCTCCTTACTGTCACAGGTGTTGATCCCTTTAAATTAGCATTTTACATTCCAGCAACATCTGAGCATCAGCTTCTAGCTAATCCAACCTGCAACAGATGGGCTTAATAGACCTCCACTTTGTACTGAGAGCTTCTGCCATGTTTTTGGCTACTACTGGGTCAGAGGCATGTACATATGGTTATGTAAAATAAACATCAGCAATAAATCATTTCTCTTTTTCCAGCCCTTTCCAGGTGTTACATAAATAACACCTCTTTTGCATATGCAGGTGTTCATTGTTAAAATGAAGTCATTTTAGACACATGTACCTTGGGACAAGTATCACCATCTGTTCTGGGCTGATGGCAGAAGAAATAAGCAAGTGTCCCTGCAGGCCACGTGGTATATTAGGCTGTTGGCCCATGCCCCTTGTTGCAGCCCATGAAGTGCACAAAGCCATGAGGCTTTCAGGTGATGGGGTCAGTAGAAAATGTAGAAGATTATAATTTAGGTTGATGTAAAAACTGTATAGGAAATAGAGGTTAAGCAACCTATTCTTATGTGCACAGAGTGGCTTGAACACTCTTGTTATACATGTATGCAAAATAAGTCATTTCAACAGCACTGAACTAAAAAAAAGATAATGCTTACTCAAAGAAAGATACTAAGTTTCTTTCTCCTTTTTCAAGAAAGTAAATGATGAACCTGTAACTTGAATAAAATGTTTTTCAATATTTGCCATACACCCTAGAGGATTTCACCTTATAGATTTCACCCTTGATTTCACTGAACATGGAAAACAAACAAATATGTTGAGGATGAGTCAACACATACTTCAACAGTTATTCATTATTTTATGAAAACTATGTCCAATGATGACAAAGTAACACACAAATTTATAGAAAGTGCAGTAGAAGATAAATGTCATAAGAAAAAGTAACTTGAATGTAACTGGATTCGAGTGGCCGTATGAAAACTATGTCCAATGATGACAAAGTAACACACAAATTTATAGAAAGTGCAGTAGAAGGTAAATGTCATAAGAAAAAGTAACTTGAATGTAACTGGATTTGAGTGGCCAGGTCCCTGTGCATAGTGTCAAGTTAAAGATTAGCTATTAATCCAAAATAATAACAAAGCAGTTCTAATTTTATAGCATTGCTCAAAGAGCACCATTAATTTGTAGGAAAGTAGATAGGAGTGAAGAGATTCACCCCTACAATCCTTCTACACGTATCATCTATCTCAACATTCTGTAGAAGGCAGCTTCCTCACCTTTCTAGCTTGTACTTTCAAGTTAGAAAAGACAGATACCTGTTTCATATCTTATCTTTCCTATCCTCCTCCCTACCCTCAACCTTCTGTTCTTTAAAAAAAAAAAATTTTAATGAATCTTAGTCCCTTCCAATGACAATTCCTCTTTCTCATTTCTCTATTTAGTCATTTTCTACTCATCCCCCTGTGTATCACAAAAATCCAGTAATAGTTCCCAAAGACATTCTTCTCTCCACAAGGGGAATTGGATGGGAGAAACTAAGTTAGTAAAGACTAGTAAAGTCTAGTTAGTGAGGTTGGAGCTGGAAGTCACACTTCACAATTTTTATACACATACAAAAGAATGGGGTCTAACTATTGGAGTTAAAGAAGAAACAATGGCATAGATGCATAGGTAAATTTAAGACTAGTAATAAAATGGAAGACAGAGTATAGAAAAGATTCCTTCTCTGAAAGTACAAAACATCGAAAGTAAATTAAGAGGAAAAAATACAAAATAAAAGAGGGAGAAAAAGAGATCATATGGATAAGGGGAATCCAACAGTGGTAGAGTATGTTTATTCCAATCATGCATTCTGGAATTGGAGAAATAACCATAAGATGGATTCAGGAACCCGACTGGTCCTATGGTGAGAGAATCAAGCCAAAACTCCATTAATTTCACATAAACCCGTACTGTTGCTGGCTGACTACAGTAATGTTCTGGTTCCTCAGGAAATAGTGTCACTTAGAGACAATGTTCAGTTCCTCCAAAATTGGGTACATCTCTTTCTCCAATGTACAGTCACTCTGCTAAATGGCTGCAGGTTTCCTTGGGAAGAGCTAAGAGGATGATTTTACAGTTTAATTTTTAACATGTAAAGGGTACTTTCTCAAAGGGCCCTACCGTCCCTTTACTAAAGGGCCTCATAACATATGAATTGGTTCAAGTCTGGGAATTGGTCGAAGAACTGAAATTGTCTATTGAGATGATTCATGGCATGCCTCTGTTCACCAATCCTAGAGTTTTATTTTACTTATACAAATCAAGTAAGATTTTTCTAGATTGTCCATTTATTTGAGACTTAAGAACACCATGATAAGTTATAAAATACCAAAGTTCTCTCTACAGGTCAATCCACCATGTTTACTCTTCCAACTGTGCTGCCCATTATAGTAACCATGCCCACTATCAGTTAAGAGCTGCCTTTTGGCCACCTGCCTCTCAGGGATCTTATCATCCCCACTGAGTTCCAGTCTCTGTAAGGTGCAGGATAACTTTGACTACAATATACGTAGGAAGTCTACAGTCTATAGCGTATACCCCAGTCAAGAATGGATATGCCTGGGGCCAGCCCTATGGCTCACTCAGGAGAGTGTGGCACTAGTAGCACCAAGGCTGTGGTTCAGATACTCACTACCTCCTGAGCATGGTGCAGACCACACCGTGCCAAGGGTTGCAATCCCCTTCCTGGTCAAAATTAAAAAAAGAGTGGATATGCCTAAGGACTTGAGATTAAACAAAAAAAAGACAATAGCTTTTTTATTTTATCTATATCTTGTTTTAATTTTCAATTTTTATAATTCATTTGAATTTTAATTTATAGTACTTATCTAAAAGTAATATTTTTTAAAAAGATAGATATAGAACATGAATGTGCACACTACCACAAGAATGAATATGCCTTAGGATATGATTTAAGAGAAAAAAGAAATTAGCTTTTTATTTTATCTATATCTCATTTGAATTTTAATATTTATATTTTGTTTGAATTTTAATTTATAGTACTTATCTAAAAGCAATAATTTTTAAAAAGACAGATGCAGTGCACAAAGGTACAGACTACCACACATGGATCTGTTTTCAAGGGTAGTTGTCATTCACAGTCCCCAAATTATAACTTATGGGGCACTGCCCACTCTTCCACCACGTGGATGCAGCTGTGTGCACATACATGCTCACACACACAGTGCTTCAAAAAGAAGGTACAAATTAATTTCCCCATAAAATTTAGGAAGACTACTTAAATATATTAACATGAAATGTGCACATCAAAAACGTCAATTTTCAGCAACATTTATTAATCATATACCAAAAGTGAGGCACCAAGTTAGGTTCTCAATGAGCTAATAAGGTCTCATAATAGGTTAGACATATGTGTTACCAAAGGATACATACACCACAAATAAATAAGTGCTGAATGTATGCACTGAGAATTCAGGAAAACAAACAGCTGAGTTTGTCTGGATGTGCTAGTAATAAAAAGCAAAGGAAATGGAGAGGTTTTAAAAATAAAGTTTTTCTGATCCATGGTGTTAGATGAGGTGAATATTTTTGCTTTGGCTTTTATATATCAATGATCTCTAATGATAGAGAATTTAAAATTGAGAGTAAGAACAATATTTTGGGCAGTAGGAAAGTTATCAATTAAATCATATTTTATTCACTTATTCACTCATTCAGCAAACTTTTATATTTGTCACACACCATGTATAAAAGAAATTCTTATCATATGGTACTAAGCTCTGCTTATTACAAAGAAATGCCAAGAGAGCAAAAGAATCACAATACCATTACAGCTACTTGAAAAACGATGTAAGGGCCGGCCCAGTGGTGCACTGGAGAGTGCTCCGCTTGGGAGCGCGGTGGCGCTCCCGCCGAGGGTTCGGATCCCATGTGGAGACCGGTTCCCTCTCACTGGCTGAGCACGGTGCAGGTGCAACACCAAGGGTTGTGATCCCGTTACCGGTCAGTAAAAAAGGCAAAAAGGAAAAAGAAAAAAAGAAAAACGATGTAAAATGTAATTACAAAATTACTTAAAGAGGGAAAGAAGAGCATTACTCGTAGGAATTCAAAGAAATTAATGGTTTGTCAAAATTTGATGTTTTATTTTCCTCAGGAAAAGGAATACACACATTAATCTTAGGAAAACAAATTACTTCAAAAAGTGAGAATTAAAGGGCACACTTAAACTACATGAATACCAACTAGAAAGATACAGAGCATAAATTTCCCTTTTCTGAAATGTCTGTTTAAATCAAGTGAGTGTTCTTTATTACCATGGTAACTCAGTATTGAATAACAATAATTGCTATTTAAAAATACTGCTTTCAAAGCAACATCAAAGGCATTCCTGAAAAATCAGGAAATCTAGCTGCAGAGCAAGAATATTTTCTTATTAAAGATACAGGCAAATCTTCTGTGTCAAAATTCAAATGAAAACAGTCTGCAATTCTAAAAGAATGAAAACAATCAGCTGCATGTTCTGGTTCTATAAAACTACTGTTTTCACAAATATTAAAGCCAAAGTCAAAGCAATTACAAATAAATAAATAAATACATAAATAAAATTTTAAAAAAGAATCTTACTTTGTCTTATATAAGGGAAAAAAATCAAGCCGATACATGTAATTTTCAGAAGATGAGAACACAGAGCACAATGTATGTGCAATCAGAGCTAATAAAAGAATAAGGACACTAATCAGAGATGGACAGATAAACAACATAACAATCCTGTACTTGGCATACATCTTCCACAACACTCCTGTAAGATTTTTCTCAACTCTACCAAAATGTATTTACTATTATTCTCACTTCATGTGGAATTAAATTATTCATATTCTAGAATGTATTTTTTCTGAAAAGAATTATACAGTTTATAGTAAAAATGAGATGAAACATGAGGAAACAGCTCCTTCAATTAGGTATGTTGTAGGTGAGAAAACAAAACCAGACAGCTGGGGTGGGGGGCAGTCCCAAGGTCACATGGCTAGCAGGAGGCAAAGAGATTTAAACAAACAAACAAACAAAAAAACCCAAAACAAAAAAAACTCGCAGGCCAGTGTTCTTTCAACTGCGATCATACTGCCTGATTCTCGAGAGAATACTATACTCCCTTTTCTCTCCTACCTCCCTTTACTTTGTTCTTGCCTACGGATTACATAATAAGAGAAAAACGCAGCAGGTCACACACAATCTGCATCCCTCAACACCTGGCACTTTTAAACACTGTAAGGTCTAAAGGTAGACTATACAGTATTACACACAGGCAAATCGTTTTATGGATCCTTTCATTTTCAGGGGAAGCAGAGTGATAAAATTCTATTCCTGTGATACTATTCTGCTTCCTACTTATTAAACATACTATTAAAAAAATCAGAATCAGCTTTTGAAAGAACACATACTCCTTGTACTCTAAATACATCAATTAATCAATGTCTATAACTGGCTTATTTATAAAATATAAATTTTGTTTTATTGCCACAGAGGGTAAACAACAACAAAAATTGAAAGGGGAAAAAAAAGGTTTGAGAAAAGTGAAAGCAAATAATAGAGGCATTTCTGGATAAACACACTATTGCTACTAAGCTTTCCATAATCCACCTTTTCAGAAAAATGTTATATTTTCATTCGTCACAGCAAATGCATTTTTTAAAAAAACAATGTTGGCATTTAACAAAAGAAACACCTCAAAGTTGTCAAGGCTCAGCTTCATATTAATTCAGTTCCTGCTTTCTGTGCAGAAGCTGAATATCCCCTAGGTACACAACAAAGGAATAAGCAATTTTATCCAGGACCCAAAGATACTGGAGGTTTTCTTTTATGTTTTTATGAAGTTCAAACCTAAAACCCTGGGCAAACACAATTAGTGCCATGTGATATATGGTCCTTTGAAGCCTATCAAAACCAACCATGCAGTGAATATTCTGTTCTTAAATAATGAACATCTTGGCCAAAGACCAAGCCTATGGAATGTGTAGATCAGGGAAGATCAACAAGCAAGTATTTAAATTCACTTCCTTCACAGAGTGCTTAGGAAGTACATCAAGAAAATGAGTAGTTAAAAATATTCATCGTGATAATGAAAGTGGCATAAAACACTTGTTGCCTTTTTGACTTTGAAATTATTTAGTCTTTTAATACTAGGATGACTTGGCAGAGTAACATGTACCTTCTTAGCCACTCAGTACATTACTGTCATGCTTTTGACATTGATTAAGAAATTATGTAACCAATGAAGAAAAAAAGAAAGAAAGATACAACAATCACAATAATTCACTGAACTTTCAAAAGGTGAGGACAAAACTGAGGCTACTAGAAGTGGAAAAGGGGGAGGAGGAGGGAGGGTTAGTGAGAAATTGTTTAAAAGGCCACAAAATGATTACATTATGTAATGTTGAATATACTAATTATCCGGAAAAATAAATAAATAATTTTTTAAAAAAATTATGTTACCAAGAAAATTTTTCATTATTCTCATTTTCTTTCATATTATGTAGTAAAATCAAGTAGAAAATACTAGATAACATAAAACCTAAACTTTTAATGTAAGAATCCGTGCAAACAAACCACCTTACTATAATAAATCTACCTCCAGACACAGAAATTATATAACTTGCTTATTTTCAAGACTAAAAAGTAACATTTAAAAAAATTGAATAGAAAACAAAAATTTTGTATTTCTCCCTTTCTTTGGGGTTGTAAAATGTCAGGACTAGAATAAAACTAAATGAATATGAATTCCTATTTTTACTAACCAGTTTTTATATTACTGTGGCATTATAAGTAAGCTGTAATCTACTAAAAAATGACAGCACATATCTCATGTTCATAAAATGAGAAACCAACGGGAAAACAATTTATCCTCTCGCCTGAGAACAGATGGGCATTTAAATTGACACATATAATGTGTTTCTCGTTTCCCTGATATAAAAATTTTCTTGATTTCGGAGGCCATAAAATATGGGATTTAAACCCAGCTCACATTTACTGAATAAATCATTATATTATGATAGCAAATAAGCTATATTAAGTTCCACCAAAATAACTAATTAATTGTCTTCAATGATTTCAACATAGACTCATGTGAGGCTAGAATTAAAGTGTTTCACTATATAAATCATATGTAATTTAAGATACAGTGGGTTAATCCTCATCCTGACCCAGATCCACCTAGATTTATATACAGGTAATTGCACCTGAGTTTGCTGCTCATTTTCCATGTGAATCACAGGTGAGGTCAATATAAATTCAATTAAACTCTCAGAGTTCTGGGAAAATGTAGAAACAGGAAGAATTTAGAAATAGTCCCATTTGTTCTGTGCCTCCTTTTTATGGACTAATCCTCTCTATTTACGAGTCTACAATTACTCAGTAACACACAGCATTCTGTAGCATCCCCAAACTTTTCCCTTGCATTTTTTTAATGACATGATTTTATTGAGGCTAGCAGTAATCCCCTCCTACAGCTACCATCCAGTTCTATTTTATTGAACTCCATAGTTCAGAACTCAGAAGAAAAGTTCTTCCGCTTTTTTGACACTATGACAAATCTTTAATTTGGTGTCTTTAACTTTAACCTGGTCTGCCTCCTTTCCATTCTGTACAACACTGGCAGAGTGACCCATCTAAAGTGCAAATTAGATTTCAGTTACCATTTAAAACTCTTCAATGTTTCACCAACATCTTTAGAAAAAAGACCAAGTTTCATAGCAGTTCCCACAAATTCCTCCACGTCCTCATCTCTGGATACTACACCAGCCTTCCCTCCCAATAACATGACACTTTCCTGACATTCCATGATAGCTCATCTTTCTAAGCTATTCAAGCTATTGCTCTCCCTGGAATAATCTCCCACTCTGAGCAAGTTCTATTAATCCCTAACACTCAATTTGGTGCAGAAAGCCTCCCAAGTCTACAGAAACTCCCAAAAAGTTCCACATCCTCCATTTTGGTGGTATGTATTACATTTCTTCCTGTATCTGGCCCCCACTTCCACTAGATTGTGAGTTTTCATGAAGGAGCGGGTATGTTTGTCTTCCTCTGTCCCTTTTTCCCTCCCCCCGCCCACTTACTACTTTCCCTTAACAAATATTTGCATTTACTAGAAGCAACCATTTTATTAGGCTTGAGCACAATGGTGAGCAAAAAGAAATAGAGGCCCCTACCATGATGGTGCTTAGAGTCTATTAGAGGAAACTTGTTACATTAACAAACACACTTTGACTACGTCGTTACCAATGGGGATAAGTGACACATGATGTTAGCATATAAGAAACAGCACCTAAGTTAAGGCATATAGAAGGTTCCTCAGAGAAAATGACTCCTGATCTGTGATCTAAGTGCAAGTGCGGGTGGGAGTGGGCAGGGGTGATGGTAAGTATTCTGGACATATGGATCAGGATACACATAACGTTGAGAGGAAGCAAGGGAAGCAAAAGAAACCAAGAAGCCAGTGTTGTATTTGTGCATGAAAGAAGTAAATTGGATCAAGATGAAAGGTAGGTCAGGGCCAGAGCATGGAGGCCTTTCTACACCATGGTAAGGATTTTTGTCCTTATCCTAGGAGCAATGGAAAGCTATTAAAGTGTTTTAAGCAAGAGGAGTGATTTAATTTAATCTGCCCTTTGAAGTTGCTTTGGTAGCATTGCAAAAAATGGATTAGAGGTGACAGCTATAGTGAATTTCATCAAAAGTGGACCAATAGTGGTTAAAATCCAACTCCTCACCTGACGAATACCTAATCTGATGCAGTGGACCGTGGCCGGAAAAAATTCACAATTATTCTGGACGGTCTCATTTTAAATTTGCATGTACCTCAATAGGACTCTTGACACAACTCAGAAGGGTCGCCACACTTCACTCATCAATTTACTATTTCAAGCAAAATTTTACACCTTCTTCCTTCTCCTCAAAATTCCAACACACCTTCCACCATCCTCAATCTTAGTGATAATTTTACACGTATTTCAGTGAGAAGACGGAAGAAATTGAAAGAGAAATCCCATTTCTCTCACTCCAAATCCACTGTGCAGCCTGTAGCCATCGTCTATAAACATCTTCTCTGCCTTCCTCCTGTTACGAACCATGAGCCACCCACACTGCCTCATATCAGGTCAATTCTTTCTTTTCTAGAATCCATTACAAGGCACTTGTGGTCTTTGCTTCTGTAACTATACCCTCGATCTCTCCAGCAGTGTAAACGTTCCCTTCTCTATTTAATTCTCATTATTCAAGCCTTCACTGTAAGTATATAAATAAGCTGTAAGATAATTATTACAACATAGTAATATGCCCTTAACTTATATGTGCTTTGTCCTTATATCTTCTTCAGCTGCTGACCTATTTCTTTCTTCCACTTTAGAAACAATCTCTATGTGTTCAGTGGTCTTCTAGCAAATGTTTAACAGCCAGGACTAAAAATAAATAACAAATAACTACATAAGCCCTATTTTATGGTTGTCTTAGTTGGTTAAAATAACACAGACTGGGTCATTTATAAAGAAAAGACATTTATTTCTCACAGTTCTGGAGGCTGGAAAGTCCAAGATCAGGGCACTGGCAGGTTCAGAGTCTGGTGAAGGTTGCTCTATTCTTCCAAGATGGCATCTTATTGCCGAGATCTTACGTGGCAGAAGAGCAAAAGAGAAAAAGGAGACGAACACTATGTCCTCACACAGTGGAAGAACAGGAGAATGAATCCACTCCCTCAAGCCCTTTTATAATGCCCTAAGCCCATTTATGAAGGCTTTGCCCTCATGATTTAATCACCTCTTGAAGGTCCCATCTCTTAATACTATCACATTCTCAATTATGTTTCAACACATGAATTTTGAGGAACACATTCAGATCACTGGAATGGTGTTTGTCAATTTCTGTGGAATAAATGCTCCCACTGTGGATGATAGAAAGCTTTCAAACATGACTTCACTGACCGTAGAATTGGGAACAGAAACAACCTCTCACGAGCTCAGAGGCGCTAACCCCAGCATGCCACCGGATTTGTCTATACTTACCATTTCTACTTCCCGTCTTACTATTGTTATCTCTTGAACCTATTTCGATCAGACATTAGTTCCCTACACTCCATTAAAACCGCAGCTCCCATTGTCACTAGTTCAGTCCTCATTTTACTACAGTTCTCAGCAGTGTTTGACACAACCGATCACTCTGTCTTTTTTGAAACACTGTTCTGCAGTGTCTCAGAATCAAATGCTCCTCATCCTCTTCTTACCTCAGTGGCCACTCATTCTTAATTACCTTTGGTGAACACTACATGCTGAAATGTCCCACGGCTCAGTCTTCTCTTTTGTCTCTTTTCTACCTATATCCATTTCTTAAATTAGTCACTCTTGATAGGACAGTGCCATCTCTCAGGGGAAATTTTGAGAACTTGTGGAGACAAATTGATTCTCACAATGATGACAAGTTACTGAAATTTAAAGGGTGGAGGTCAGGGACAGTAGACATCCTGCAAAGTTGCAAAGAATACTATGCAACAAATAATTGTCTTATTTTCTACATTTCTTTTAACTGACTTGCACTATACACATGTAAATAAAAAACTTCATGTAGTTTTTTTATTATAAAAATGCAAGATTTTTTGCATGATTTTCATATGCATTGATATTTCTAGGATTTGCAAACCCCCTGTAAATTGAAGAAATATTGTGTTCTGTTGTATACAGAACTTAACCAAAAGATGTTGGCCATTTTGGAAAATCACATCATAAGTGCTGTGAATTAAATTTCATCCCCACAAAATTCATATTTTGAAGCCCTAACCTACAATGTGACTGTAGTTGGAAACATTGTCCTCATGGAAGTAATTATAGTTAAATGAGGTTATAAGGATAGGGTCTTGATCCAATAGGATTAGTGTCCTTATAAGAGAGACAGGAGAGAGCTAATTCTCTCTCTCCTCCTCGCATCTCACAGTGTATCTCATGTTTCTTATGAGGACACAGTGAGAAGGTGACTGTCTGCAAGCCAGGAAGAGAGCCCCTCATTAGAACTGGCACCCCGATCTAGGACTTCCAGCCTTTAAAACTGAGAAAATAAACTTGTGCTGCTTAAGCCATCTGGTCTATAATATTTTGTTATGGCAATACAAGATGACTAAGACAGTAAAGGAAACAGTGCTCATGGTATTTGAATCGTATTTGGAGTATGTATTTAGAATGTCTTATTCTTAATCACTCTGTGTGGGGGTACCAGAGTTTACCTGCTTCATTATGATTTCTAGTGTAGTCATGCCTAAAATTTTAAATATTGAATATAAATAATCTATCATAAATTGTTTTATTTAATAACTTCTTTTACACTTTCTAAATTAGAATGTTAAATTGCTTTTTAAAAATTGTGTGTATATAATGCCTCTAAACTTAATTTTAAGACTGTAAAATGAGATTATAAAATGTTATAAAACAAGGTGTTGGAGCTGACAGGGTGGAAAATTACTGCTATAGGTAATCCCATCCAGCTTCAGGACTTTAAATCTATCAATATGCTAATGATCTCCAAATTTTGATCTCTAGGCCAGACCTCTCCCCAATTTCCATACTCATGTATGCAAAGGCCTAGGCAATCTCACCTCTTGGAAGTCTGAGAAACATCTCAAATTTAATATGTACAAAACTAAACTTTGAAAGTCCACTCCTAACTCCCAAACATGCCAAGGGTACTTCCCCATCTCAGTGAGGGGCAGCACTGTCCACTTAGGCTAAAAACCTTTGAGTCTTCTTTGATGCCTGGCTTCTCTTACATCCCACCTCCAATGCATCAACAAAACCTAGCAGATTTACCTTTGAAAGTCAACCCCTCTTCATGACCCAATCACTATCACCCTAAGCCAAATTAGCGTTTTCTCTTGTCTGGACTTCAGCAAGAACTTCTCTCTTAACTCATCCCCAAATTTCTACTTTTGCCTACTCCCACCATATTCTCTACAAAGCAAACAGAGTTACCCTTTCAAAACGTGAGTGAGATCCTGATGGGCTCCCATTACATTTATAATAAAACTGAGGTCCTGAGGTGCGTACCTGATGGGACCTATGAGTTTTTCTCAGACCTTATCAACTATGACTTTCCTTCTTACTTACTAAGTGTCAGCAACACTGCACTTCTCACTGGTCCTCGAACACAAGTATTTGTTTTATTCTGGGTTTTTGAACTTCCTCTTACCTCTGGCTAAAATGCTTTTCCTCCATATATTACTCCTCTCCATTCGGGGCTCTGTTCAGAGAGCTTTGGTGACCTGCAACAGTCCAGATTCAGCCAGAAAGATGACTCGATTAAATAGAAGGAATTTAGTACAGGGAACTAGTGGCTCAGTTGAGGAAAAAAATGAGAAGTCCAGTTGAGGATGGTGAAGAAATCTAGAGAGTAGCAGGAAGCTATAGCTATCCATAGGTGCTGGTAGGACACAGGATGTAGATGAGGTCACCACAACCCATAAACCAAGACCATATGGCAGGAGACAGAACCACCACAGAAGCATCTCCACAAAGCTGATACAGCCTTCTCTCCCCAGAAGTTTGGCCTGTTTTTTCACAATGCTCAGAATTCTCACTCTTTCCATCTTCCCCCTAAGCTCAGTATTTTTTTCTTAATAACCCCAGCCTACCAACCACTAAACAGTACATATAAGAACAAAATGGATAATCACTCAGATTTAGACTTCAAAACCAACCCTTGATCTCAACTAGGTTAAAATCTGAATCCCGCTATAGCCTATGCTATGCAAATCCCCTACTCACCTCTCTGATCTCCTTTCCCACTGCTCTTCCCCTCTCTGTCTCCATTCCAGACCCACTGGCCTCTTTGCTGTTCCTTGAATACCCAAACTTATTCTCACCTCAGAAGCTGTGCACATGCTGTTTCCTCAAGCCTCAACACATTTCCTCCTGAAATCCACCTGACTTATCCCCTCACCTACTTACAGGTCTGCGCAGAACTCTGTAACTATTTAAAATAGCCTACTACCCTGCATTATTCCTTCTCCCTTACCTTTCTTTCCTTATCTTCATAGCATTTATCACTTTCTGACACAAAATATACTGATTGCTTGTTTGTTTATTGGAGGCCTCTACTAACAAGAATACAATCTCTATAACAGGAAGGACTCTGTTTTTTTTACAATGCTGTATTCCAGAGACTAGAACAGAATCTGGAACATTGTAAGTGTTTAACACATATTTGATTATTAACCAAAATAACAAATAAGTTAAATGTTATCTTCCACAAATAATTAACCATTCACTAGTCATAGCAACAGCAACAACAAAAAGAATACTTCTAGCGAGAATACACTCCTTTGTGGATGTAGTAGTTGATATTAAATATCTGTTATGAACTAAGATTAAAGTTTACATTACATCAACATGAATTATGTTAAATTCATGAGATTTCATATACCCAAATAGGACTTGTGCTATTCAAAGAAGTCATTCTGTTCAGACTTATTTTCAATCTCTTCTTTTGGCATGTCCTTCAAAATGGAATCAGTTAGCAAAACTTTTCTCCCACTCTGTAGGTTGTTGTTTCATTCTGTTGATTTTTTTCCTTGCTGAGAAGAAGTTTTTAGATTAATATAGTCCCATTTGTTTATTTTTTTTTTCTTTTGCTGCTTGTGCTTTTGGGCTCATGGTCATAAAGCCTGTGCACAGAAATAATTGCTGAAGTGTTTCACTTATATTTCCCCTTAGTAATTTTACAGTTTCAGGTCTTATACTTATGTCTTTAATCCATTTTGAATTGATTTTAGTGTATGGAGAGAGATGCATATCTAGTTTCATTCTTCTGTATATGGATATCCAGCTTTTCCAGAACCACGTGTTGAAGAGGCAATCTTTTCCCCAATGTAGATTTTTGTTGCCTTTGTCCAATATCAGATGGCTATAAGCCTGAAGTGTGATTTCTGGGTCCTCAATTCTACTCCATGGGTCTGAATGTCTATTTTTATACCAGTACCATGCTGTTTTGGTTACAATAGCTTTGTAGTATAATTTGAAGTCAGATAGTGTTATGCCTCCAGCTTTATTTATTTATTTATTTTTTGCTCAGGATTGCTTTGGCTATTCAGGGTCTTTTGTTTTTTCATATGAAAGATAAGATTGTTTTTTTCCAGTTCTGTGAAGAAGGCCATTGATATTTTGATGGAGATTGCACTGAATCTGTAGATTGCTTTGAGCAGTATAGACATTTTCACAATGTTAATTCTTCCAATCCCAGAGCATGGAATATCTTTCCATATTTTTCTGTCTTCTCTAATTTCTTTCAGACGTTGTTTGTAGTTTTCATTGTAGAGGTCTTTCACCTCCTTGGTTCAATTGATCCCTAGGTATCTTTTTTATTTGTGACAATTATAAATGGGCTTACTTTCTTTATTTCTCTTTCTGTTAATTCATTATTTGAGTATATAAATGATACTGATTTGGGGGTATTTATTTTGTATCCTGCAATGTTACTGAAGTTATTAACCAGATCTAGGAGTTTTTGGATAGAGTCTTTAGGTTTTTCTATATATAGTTTCATGTCATCTGCAAATAGTGAAAGTTGGACTTCATCTTTTCCAATCTGGATTCCCTTTATTTCTTTCTCTTGCCTGATTGCTCTGGCTAGTACCCCTAGCACTATGTTAAATAGGAGTGGTGAGAATGGTCATCCTTGTCTTGTTCCTGTTCTTAAGGGAAAGGCTTTCAGTTTTTCCCCCATTCAGAATGATACTGGCATTGGGCTTGTCATAAATGGCTTTCATTATGTTGAGATATGTTCCTTCTATACCTAATTTGTTAAGAGTCTTTATCGTGAAAGGATGTTGAATTTTGTCAAATGTTTTTTCAGCATCTATTGAGATAATCATATGGTCTTTGCCCTTAAGTTTGTTGATGTGATGTATCACTATGCATCTGACAAGGGATTAATATCCAGAATATACATAGAATTCAAGCAATTATACAGTAAAAGTAAATAAATAAATAACCCAATTTTAAAATGGGCAAAGGAGCTGAATAGACATTTTTCAAAGGAAGACATACAAATGGCCAACAGATACATGAAAAAATGTTCAACATCACTAGTCATCAGGGAAATGCATATTAAAACTACATTGAGATACCACCTCACCCCGTTAGACTGTTTGTAATAAAAAAGATGGTGAATAACGAATGCTGTCAAGGGTGTGGAGAGAAGGGAACACACCTACACTGTTGGTGGGACTGTAAATTAGCACAACTATGAAAAACAGTATGGAAGTTTCTCAAACAACTACAGATAGATCTTCCATACAATCCAGCAATCCCTCTTCTGGGTATATCCCCAAAGGAATGGAAGTCATCATGTCAAAAGGGACACCTGTACTCCCATGTCCATCCTACCTCTGTTTACAATAGCCAAGACATGGAGCCAACCTAAATGTCCATCAATGGATGATTGGATAAGGAAACTGTGGTATATATATACCATGGAATACTACTCTGCCATCAAAAAAAATGAAATACTCCCATTTGCAACAACATGGATGAACCTGGAGAAACTTATGTTCAGTGAAATAAGCAAAGCACAGAGGGATAAATACTACATGTGCTCACTCTTATGTGGGAGCTAAGAGAGAAAGAAAGAAGCAAAGAAAGACCACAGTAGTGCATTGGTCTTACAGAGGGAGGGAACTTTCCTAGGGCGACAAAGTGGAGTGGGGGGGAGGAGGAGGAGGGGGAGGGAGGTTGGGAGATAATTGGGTGGGAGACACAGGGTTCAAAAGTAATTTCTGGTAATGGGTATGCGGCCAGTATGAATCTGGCCCTCACATCATGGGCACGAGGGGTGACAATTAGCTTTGTATCTCATGAATATTAATAATAAAAAAAAAGAAAGAAAGAAAAGCAACATGAATAACTGGAATGGTAACAGATGAGTTTCCAAGTGCATCAGAATGAGTAATAAAATCAAAATGAAATTATATTGGCATTCTTAAAAAAAATGTGCTCAGTATTCAATAGGAGCACTTTTATTTATTTATTTATTTATTCACTCATTCATTTATTTATTTTTTATTTTTCTGCAACAACCAAAAGCCATTCACCATTACACCTAGTATAAGGTGAATGACAATAATGGCCTAATATATATTATTGACATAAAGTAATAGTATTAGTATAATTTACTGTGGTCATAATTTGACTTATAGGGAGCCCCCAAAAGGAAAAAGAAATTACTTTAAGCATTTAACACATATTCTGTTTCAATATTCTCATGAAAAATCAGCTAGATAAAGTCAAAAACATGCCTGGCTTCTACAGCAATATAGAAATAAATAGAGATAGAGAAATGGCCATCACCTCTTTTTCGGCCTAGTCCTTAACTAAGGCTCCATCTTATATTACTTGCACTGTAAATAGTCAACATATTATGTGATCAAGGCAAAATCACAATGTTATATGGCCCTGTTCCCCCACTTTTAAGCCTCAAAGTTAACCATATCTTCTGACTGTAGTAAGTTTTTTTGATAGACAATATAGGAGTTTATACCCAGATTCAAGGAAGATCTGTCATGTGATACATACAATGAGTCCTTTATGACATGTTTATCCACAATCATTGACAATCCATTAACTACTGAATGGATCAATGGCAAAAATTTTAAATTAATTTGTGGACATTACATATGTAATACTTCTAAAGTAAAATTCAAAGGTGTCTGGGATAAGCTGGTATTTATACTGCTAAAATAACCAAGGGTATAATATTATCTCCGTCATTATAAACTAGTAATTATATCTAATGAGAAAAACTAAAAAGACATTTTTTGACAGTTAGAATGACGATCAAGCCAATAGGAAATCTGCAGTTATATGTTTAAAACTGGAAAACATGACTGATTCCTAAAAAGCAACCAAATATTTATTAAATTAAAAGAAAAATCTACTTGGGTAATCTACTCCATCCCCTCTACCACCTTCATTTCAATGGAAAACCTGAATTATGTTTAAAGGGTTTTAAAAGTCTTCTAAACTTAACAGGTCCTCAGCACACTCAGGAGATGCAACTAGAGGTCTGATAAAAATAAAAATGTAGCCAACAAATATGAAACTTTGATATCTCCTTATCCTGCTATAGCTGCTTCATTTGCTTCTTGTGCACTCTACAGCTAGGTGTAGTGGAATAGTCATGGAAAGATCATTCATGGGGTCATTTTAAACCTGTTATTCGGACATTGTACATGGCCTATGCAGAACATATTTCAGCAAAGAAAAAGTAATTATTAAATATCTCTAAGTAAGTTTTTATAAAAAGTAAACATCAGCTATTCAACCTCTTAAGCATGTCTTCAGTATTTCCTGTACCTACTGATCTTGATACTGAATTTTAATCAATTATTTTTTCAAATTAAAAACCAGCAGTAATTACTCTCAGGAGTAATATTCCTATTTTTACTTCAATAATTGTAATCCCATTGCTTTATGCCAGCTAAATCTCTTTTTTTAACTAACATTTCAGATACTGGCATGATTATTTAGGGATTCTCTACCTAAATGCTTGACATTTTTTCCAAGTGAACAAATATTTCAAGTCAACACCAAAAATGGTCAATTAATTGAAACACATCTGACTGGAAGTAAATTCTCTGAATAGAGTGATCTTGTTTTTTTTCAATGGCACATAATACATTTAAAAAGGAGAATAAAATTAACACTATGAAGTGTTTCTAGAGATAATTAGTGTTTTAGAGATAATTTAAATAAATAACTTATTTTAATGGGCTACTGGTGATAGAAAATAACTTTGTGAAGAAACTCAGTAAGAATAGCGAGTAATAAACCATTACAAAGTTTCTGTTTAGACTTATGACTTAAATTATGTCTTCATTGTGCTTGTTTTCCCTCAGACATAGAATCTTACCAATTACCATTCATTACTGAACTTAATTCCTAATGTATTGGAATTATTACCAGAAAAAAAATTTCTCATTCATTTCCCAAACACTGCAAAATAATTATGATTATATCAACTAATTCTAGGCATATTGTGAGGGTATTTCCATGTATAGCAGAGTTTTTATATTGCTGATCTGCCATGATCTCTTTTGAATACTGCCACATGAGCATTATGCATTTAAGCCTGTTTTTCATAATTCCAAATAGGTCTCTACTGCTCAAAGTTCTTTTTAATTCATTTAGTTGCTTGCTCATTAAATCCTATGTTGCATATTTTCACCATTTTTCCAAATCTCCAATTCTAAGCTGGCTGCCCTTTCCAAAGACAGAGAATTTTTTGTGTGTGTGTCCTTTTTGAGACCGGACGCACGGAATTTTATACACCATACTGATACTTTTAACTATATGATATAAGCTCCTTTTATCACTATCCTTTTCTTTATCCCAAAATATTTCTTTCTTATTACCAAACAGCCTATCTTTACCTGATTTTTACAGAAATTAGTTCTTCCTTTCCAGTGCTAACTTCTCAACTTGAGCTCATAAATCCATTCCTTGAAGTTTCTGTCTCCACCCCTCCACTGCCTCCTTCCCCCCTTCTTTCAATTGCATACAAGTGTTCCCTTGACTCTAATCCATCCAGCTAGTGACTTATTAATACCATTTTGTTATGGTGTTTTAAATCCTTCAAAGGTTTTCTAAAGTTTCTAGGTTATTCTAATATCTTGTTGAGGCATTCATGATACTCACCAAGCTGATCCCAAATGATTTTTCCATACTACTCCCTAGAGCAAAATTTTTGCTTTTGTTCGATTGTTTTGTTTTGTTTGTTTTGTTTGATTGATTGAAGGCTGATTGACTCCTTCTTCCCAGATATGGTTTAATAATTGCCTTCCCTGATTTTTAACAATGCTGTGATTTTCACTTAAATTACCTACATCTTTCTTCATCTGCCTGATTTCCAAGATTCAGCTCAAATTCTATTTTCTCTGTGAAGCTTCTCTTATAACCCTAGACCACATTGAATCTTCATTTTTCTGATTCTCTGCATATTTTATGACTCCTTGTTTAGCACTGAATTATAAAAATGTTTTAATTTACATTTGTCTTCATGTTTATTATACCTGTATCCTTTCCTTCAAACAACAACCTAAACCGCCAACCAACAAACCAACATTTACTGAGCACTCACTTGTCAGTCACTGTGCTGGATCACGGGTATATAAAAATAAGTAATATTTGTTTTATCTACACAGAACTCTTAAAATGATGCATCTCTAAGATAATAAAAATATTCATTGAATAGGTGAGTAAAGTATCACCAACAGATGTTATTAAAAGTAACCACTATTCCAAAGATACTGTAGACTTACCATGTATACAGATATATCACACAAAAGATCTTGCAAGAACTGAAAGATTTGTGTGATCTCAATCCCAGATGTTGATGATTTTCAGAGTCAAACCAACAAAAATTTATAAAATCATGTTTTCTCAGAAACACATTTCAGCATTTCTACTATTGCTAGTACATGTGAGAAGTAGGCAAAAACCTATGATTTGCAAGCACAGTGAACAATATATTATTATTACTGATATCAAAAGTATTCTGATTCCAAAAATGCATGTTACAAGAAGAAAACATAGATGTCAAAACTGGTAGGGCAAAGGGCATAAAGAAATATCATGATTTGTAAGAATGAATATGCTAACAATAAATAAAAAATTTTTTAAAACTGTATTAGCAAAGAAACAAAACAGAACAATAACTTGAGACACATTCACATCTCTGTACATGCTGGTAGTAATACTAATTAAACACATTCAACTTAATGCTGTCCCATTATTTTCAAAGCATGTATCTTAAAACTCTATACTGTACATACCTGTCCAGTCTCCTACTATTTTAAGATGAATCCCAAATATTTCTTTGGTTTCAGTAGGACACTAAAAAACAAACAAACAAACAAAAAACAACTAGAATCAATTCTGATTAATAATTATGTATTACCAGGCTATGATTCAATTATAACTTTTATTCTTATAGCAAGTCCTCTAAATCAATAGATAACAGGAAGGAACAGACTAAAATCTATATAGATCCTCATAAATGGAGGAAAAAAAGCCATGTCAACCAGTCAATAACACAATCTACATTACTTTAAAAACCTATAAATATTTATATAAAATAATAAAATCCACACAATCTAAAACTGCTAGTATATTGCATTTATGTACAAATACTGCTAAAACTTCTTCTGAGTTAAAATATATGAGGATCTAGATCTTAATCACAAAGGAAGAAATGAAGACTAATAATTTTTGTCATTTTCTCCCTAGATATTATTATATACTTCACATCCTAACCAATTCCAAATAAAAACATTCTCAATGTGACATAAATTTGTCACGCCCAACAATTATGTTCCTACAGAAATGATTCTCTTTTATTCTCTCCCTTAATTCTCAAAAGAAATCTGTAGTGAACTGGTAAGGGGACTTAGGGAGGAGGATAAATTGTGGGACTGGAGGTAAGAAAAAGTGTCTGTGATCCCAAATTTAGGAAATCTAGACAGCACCCAGGTACTCAAAATGAGACAATGAATTTTAGTTCACAATAAGAAATGAAGAATTCCTTCTTGTTTTACAGATTCCTAATTCCTTATCCACAATTTCAAAATTCAAAAGTTTTGAATAAGTTTTTTCATAACTCATTTGGTAGAACTATCTGACTTGAATTGAGGGAGGCTAATGATGGGAGGGTATTATACAGAACTATTGTCCTGCAGAATTATCAACTTGTTTGAGAATGTTCATTAACATCCTGTTGGAGATATTAAGTAAGGTATGGAATATGCATAGCTTTTAAAGTTCATCAAATTCTGAATTCTGAAAGTTTATCTAACTTAAGAGTTATGGATAAAAGATCATCCAGCGTTTATCAAGTACCACATACCAAGGGCAGAGCTAAGTACTTTATTTCTACAATCTCAAAATAACATTGCAGAGTAGTCTTTTATATAAAAGAAAATTGAGTAATTCAAATTTAAAGTTATCAATATGCCCATGGTCAAACAACTAGTAAAAAGATAAGACAGAATTTGGATCCAGGTCTATGAAACTACATAGTCTCCATTAAAGCAAAGAATGGAAAATGGGTGTGGGCTGCATAAGAAATCAAATGGAGGAGAAAGAGATATTGTTCAAGCTTAGCAGAGTCTGTGTATAACAGTATGAATTAAGGGGAAAAGGGTATAAGGTTAAGGCACATATGAAAGAAAATGGCAGTGCTTAAGGCACATATGAAAGAAAATGGCAGTGCTTCTGAAGGTCACCTTGATTAGAGATTGTGTTACATACAGCAAGTCTAAAACCTCAGAGCTCACTGTGTGTACCAATTAATGTAGGTCTTGTAGGAATGCTCTAAGAGGAGATAAAGGAAGATAAAGATACCAGGAAGATATGTTAACAACTGATCAGTCAAAGAGGAAAGGTAGCTTGAAAATCAGTGAAAACACTAAATTAAAATGTAGGTATTAATCATTTATACATAATAAATTAAAAACAAACTAAAACCACATGATGTAAGTTGAAGGACGGGAATTAATGTAACATGGAATTTCCGAACTACTACTCTACAATCAGTGTTTCTAATAGGATCATTACTGCTAACAGCAGTATAAAATACTCAAATAAATTTATATATTTAAAAATTATATTGTTTTAACATTATTTGCACTATGACTGTGACATTACTTCGTTTATAATTGTGAGATGTTATTTCATTTACATTGTGGTTTTTAATTGTGGTTTTTAACTCAGAGCAGTCAGTTTTGTTATTAGTAAATCTTCAAATAAGAGATATTGTCTGTTAAAACCACCCACCATTTTCACTTCATAGTATTTAAGGTTGGCCAGAGCTTCTGGGTAACAAAAGTTGGAGCTCTCAGAAAGCACGAAGCCCAGCAGAACTCTGAGTTACAAATCTGATCCTCCACATGCTTCTTGATGTTTCCTTTATTGTTAACTAGTTCTTAGGTTACGAAAAGATTATCTAAGCCAAGAAGATATCGTAATGGGAAGCAAAAAAAAGTTGGTCTTTTTACGTCTGAGTACACATCTGGATTGATTTAATCTCATAATGCATTCTATAAGAAAATATACGTTTTGCCAAATGTTCATATCTCTGTTCTATTCTTTCAGTGCAGACATTGTAAAATGTGATTACATATGATGTTTAATATCTCCTTGGGTATGACTGAGTAAACCTCCCTAAGTGTTGGCCAAATGTATCAACATAGCTTCAAAAGCTGATCTGGTTTTGAATAGATAAAACACAATATTGTTTCTCTCAACCTCTTGGGAATGATACCTTTATAAGTCACTGATACTTCTCAAACTAGCTAGAATTTAAGAAGACAGACTTCAACATGGTCTTTATTTAAGCATACCTCCTCATATTTGAAGGGGTCCTTCACAGAATAACATAAAGAATGACTTCAGCACACATGATTTGAGAAATGAATGAAGATCTCAGAATCACATTTTAGTATCTTTGAACAAATAATATTTAAATTCGCTAATGTTTCCTAAAGCACAATGATTCTTAAATGGTTCTTCACTGTCTTTTTAATAGTTTTAGAAAATTTATTAAAGGGAAGAGATAATAAAAGTATTGAGATATATATTTAAATTCGCTAATGTTTCCTAAAGCACAATGATTCTTAAATGGTTCTTCACTGTCTTTTTAGTAGTTTTAGAAAATTTATTAAAGGGAAGAGATAATAAAAGTATTGAGAGAGATATATATATATATATGTCTATATTGTTTCTCCTAGAATATGCTAATGACAATTTTTCAGTTAAAAAACTTGCAGAATAATATGTTTGGTTAAGCTCACATTAAAATAAAAAGAGATATTGATTCTTTTCTCTATATATGGAAAAAAGTTGAAGAGAATATATAATAAGTTATTAGAAATATTAACTCCTGAGAAGTAGAATTGAAGACAGAGAAAATGAGAACTCTCATAATTATTTCATACACATCTACATTTTTATTATAAGCCTTTGCTATGTTTATAATTTGATGGAATTTTAGACGTTAATATTACATTTTAATTTAAATGTAAACATTAAAACATTGCTGAGTCTTAACTTTAGTTTTCTATATTTAGAGAATGCAGTTTGGCTCATGTTGACCTAAATGTAAATAACAGAATACATGTAACCTAAATTTAAGGACAAGAAAAATAAAAAGTGGCAGATTTTGACTTTAACAACAAACCTGTATGTATACTTTGAAATCTTGGAAAAAAATATAACCTTCCTTTTCAATTATTTGTTCAGTATAGCACTATGTTTTTAAAGTGTACAAATGACTAATGCTTTTATAACAGTCTCACAAAAATATAAAAAGAAATTCTGTAACTCATCTTATGTTTGGGAATTAATGTAAAAATGATGTCACTGCACAAAGATTTATTCAACATGGGAAAGAAATGCAAAAGCTGAATTTTTTTTTTTGTTTCTTTCTTTTAAAATCAGGAGCCTTGCAAAAATAGATAAAAATGATTCTAAAATAATAGCACCTAAATTTTCAACTAACTTGATTTGTGAAACCAGAGAAAATAATCACAGAATATAATGTTCTTTAATCATTTTTATCAGGTCTTCATTTTCACATTGTCTACTGTCTGCTAGACAGTTCTACCTGGAATTCACTCTAAATTTAATATATTTAAAATAGCTGTTATCTTACTTCCGAAATCATCTTCTCCTTCTGATTTCCCTATATCTGGAAATGGAACCTACCTCTTCCTCAAAACAGGGACTTAAATCTCGGGGTAATGTTACTTATTTTTCTTGCTGCCAGCATTCAATCAATTTTCAAGTCCTTTCAAGTAGTCATTCCAAAGAAAGTGTCTGATCACAGCAATGTCTTATTGATTTACCTTTTGTGTCTCCCTATGGAAAAATACCCATATTCTTTCTTTCCTGTGGCCTATGACCAAACACATCTGTTCCAAATTCTTTCCAGTTTTGTATTCCATGTTTCTCCTTTATACACTACAATCCAGCTAAACCAACATTTATCAACTAATACATTTTCCTGTCCCTTCGTCTCCCCACTTACTAGTCTGCTGGTTTAAAATGACTTCATTTCCATTTCTCACATTGAATACTAGCAACTTTTCAAGGTTTATCTCAAATGCCACCATTTCATGAAAACATGGTGATTTTTTCCTGCCAAGAAAATTCTTCACTTCCTTCAAATTATTTGTATGACTTTTATTCTCCTTATTATAATCTACCTCTTTATTTTTGTGTAAATTTTTTTCTGTATTAATAGACTATAAATGCCTTGAGATCAAAAACTATTTCTGGATCATTATTATATATTCCATAGCACCTAAGATACAGAGGGTATCAGTTGAATAAATAAATACCTGTTGAATAAAATAAATATCCATTGAATAAAACATTGGAGAACAAACCTGAAAATAAATAACAGCATCAAAGGTGGGCAAATTTTCTATAATTTATCTATACACTCAACAAATATTTATTGAGTGTTCAAAATGTTCCAGAAACTATGCTAGGGATTCATGTTATTTCACAAATGAGGATTGTTCTAACAGTCTGGTCAGAGATAATAAGCCAGAAGCACAGAATCCATCACAATTAATGCAACATCATGGCAGTAAACATTTTGACAAATATAAAATTTTAATGCTTACATGCTTACCTAAAAGAAAAAATGTTTACTTGTATATTTGAATGAAAAAAAAATTTTCTCAGTATTAAACAGAAAGATCCTGGAAGAGTATTAAGAAGAATTTTTATTAACTTGGATTGAATGTATGCATTTATATCAATTCTCTCAGGAAAACTAAACTAAAAAATGACCATTTAGGGATATAAAAATACAAGCCACAATGGCAAAGATAACATGATGAGTGATAACAAAAACGGAGAATGTCGACAAAATTTTGAAAGGTGGAATGTGGATGAAATGGTGGTTTAGGTACTGACTGAACAAAACATATGAAGCTGAAATCCCACTACCCTCAGAAAAGGATCACCTTGAGAAGCAAGCCCATATATCTATCATGACACTGGAAAAGTTCAGTTCTCAGAGGCAATAGGAGCAAGCTGGGGTTGGGCTCATGATTAAAAAAAATAATTTTGTTCATGTCTGTATAAGGGGTAATTTAAACTCCAGATTCATCTTGCCCTGAGCACAAGCCAGGCAACTATCACTCCACACACCCAAAGACAAGCAGAGGAAGAACGCAAAGGGTTCTAAATGCAGGAATAACTCATAGTAGAAGGCAGTGCTGAGATGCTAGTCATTCACTGAATAAATATTTAATGAAAGCACACCAAGTGCTACCTCAAAATAACATGCCCAATACTGACTTCTACAAATTTCCATCAGAAGCTGCTCTCTCCAGCCCTACCTTCCCTATCTCAGTTAATGGAACTCTGAAGAGTTTTTGCTCAGACAAAAATTTTGGAGTCAACCTTGACTCTTTTTTCTTTCACATTCCACTCACAATCTATAGAAGAAATTCTATTAACTCTAACTTTAAAATGTATTCAGAATCTGACCACTCCTCACGATTTCTACTGCCACCACCCTGGTCAAAGCCATCGTCATACCTCGACTGGATGACAGCCTCCTACCTGGTCCCCTGTTTCTGCTCTTGCTTCCCTTCATCTACTCTTAACACAGCATCCAGAGTGATCCTGTTAAAAAGTAAGCCATATCATGTTATTTCTCTACTCAGACCATCCGATGACTCCCTTATCAGTCAAAGTAAAAGACGAAGGTCTAAGTATCTGGTAGGCACTTGGATACATGAACCTGAATTTCAGAGTTGGAATCTGGGCTGGGAAATATAAATTTGGGTGGTGACAGTGTACAGATGCATCAAAAAGAGTGGATGAGAATACCAGAAAATATGTATAACTAGAGAAAACAAAACGAGGTTCAAGGAATGGATACTGGAGTGTTCTGCTATTTGAAGCTCATAAGGATGACAAAGANTAAGTATCTGGTAGGCACTTGGATACATGAACCTGAATTTCAGAGTTGGAATCTGGGCTGGAAAATATAAATTTGGGTGGTGATAGTGTACAGATGCATCAAAAAGAGTGGATGAGAATACCAGAAAATATGTATAACTAGAGAAAACAAAACGAGGTTCAAGGAATGGATACTGGAGTGTTCTGCTATTTGAAGCTCATAAGGATGACAAAGAAGAGCAAAAGAAAGACTGGGTAAAAGTAGCCAAAAAATTAGGAGAAAAGCCAGGTGAGTGTATGTTCTGGAAACAAAATTTAAAAAGTGTTTGAATAAAGTGAATGATAAGATGTATTAAATGCTACTGGTAGGTTAAGCCCATTAAGGATTGGAAAATGATCACTGGACGTAGCAATAACATGATCATTGCTGACCTTGGAAATGTTTCAGTGAAGTGCTGTGGAGAAAAGTTGATGTAAGAGAAAATGAAAGGGAAGGAATTAAAGGCTGGGAAATGAGGATGTGGGTCAAGAAGAGAGCTTTTATTTCTTATTTCCTCTTTAGTACCTAGGTAAAAAGAGGCATACCAAAATACCAATTGAATGAATTGAGTTTAATATTAAGCCGTAGATTTGTTCTGAATACACTGACCTATTTAAGTTCATGTTTATCATGCAGACTCTTGTTAGGCACTGAGGGAATATTTTCTTTTCCCCTGGAAAAGAACCAAACTAGAGCACTTAGATGATGTTTAATTCTCAAAGAACTCAGATGTCCTGTTAGGTTTCATGAGCAATACTGTCCTTCTGGGGCAATTTTCGCCACTGTGCCTGGGCTGTGTTTACGACATATTGTTGCCATGCTAGGCTATCCTCTATACCAGCTGAGTTTCTAAACCTTCTAAGCAAAAGATTTGTGAAGTCCTAGAGTAAAGCAATTTTTTAAGAGTTAAATAGACAAGAGTATGACCAGAGATCAAATCAGCTGATGCAGACTTCCTGGTTGTATCCAAACCCATTGAATTAAGTAAACAATAACAATAAATATTGACAATCTTTGAGAGATTTNCATGCTAGGCTATCCTCTATACCAGCTGAGTTTCTAAACCTTCTAAGCAAAAGATTTGTGAGGTCCTAGAGTAAAGCAATTTTTTAAGAGTTAAATAGACAAGAGTATGACCAGAGATCAAATCAGCTGATGCAGACTTCCTGGTTGCATCCAAACCCATTGAATTAAGTAAACAATAACAATAAATATTGACAATCTTTGAGAGATTTATAGCAATTCTTGTCTGGTTTTCACTGAGAACTAGAAGAAACTATTTCCAAAGACTGATAGAGAGATTAAAAAAAACACAAAGCAGAAAAATGATGGCAAATGAGGCTAGACTTGCCTCTGACTCATGGAAAAATACATGAAATCAGGTTATTCAAGTTTAAAAACAATGAATCACACAACTTAGAATACATATGTCAGGAAAGCACAAGTTTGTTTCTGAATAAAAATAATAATGGAAAGATATAGAAAAATTAATGTAAGCTTCAATCAATTACTACTATTAAAAAGGCAGGTTCTGCATTATTTCTGTAAATGAGAGTTCATGAGCAATATTAATGAACATAATGTCTACTTCAGCTAAATATGAAGAGATGCTACATTTTATCATAAGCAGTAGTTTAATCATCTCTTAAATTTGAGCTTTCAAAAATCATCTCTGATTTATACACCTAAATTAGATGAGACCATACCTTAATAAAAGATGTGTCTTGGAAGAAAATCTAAAATTTGGTAATTACAGAGCACAGCTGGAAAACACTTGTAGAGATTCACTACATAGTTAAAGAACAAAATGTAAAATTCTATACAGGTCTTAAGTCTGTAAAGGTCTAAAGAGGGAGAAGAATCAGGGAAGTTGGATTCTGGTTCCAACTTTGTTATCAATTGTATTATTTTGGTTACTTTGTCACTTAAACAATCTACGCTTTAGAGCTTTCTGACACAAATAAATTTGTAGTTTGAACTATAAATGTCTTTGAGTTCAACAAATTTAGATAAACTAGGACTCAAATGTGTTTCAAATTTTATTTCAGGTTTTAAAAAAGTAGATTTATCTCACAAGAGGTATATTTTTTNGTGTTTCAAATTTTATTTCAGGTTTTAAAAAAGTAGATTTATCTCACAAGAGGTATATTTTTTTAAATGCCATGTATAATGGACACCATGATGCTCTGCTGAGATTCTCTCCCTCCTCTCCTGTACCCCCCATCTTTCAGGATCAAGACACTCATCCACCAATCTCCCAGCTGCTGAAAGTGTTGTCTGCTGAGGGCTCACTATTGAGAACTTCCCCAGGAACTGCTATCCACAGAAGAAAGCTTCCTCACCCATGTGTAAATGCCTTGCCCTGGAGGCATCTCAAATCCAAGTATAAGTCAACTGAAGGGTATACACTTTTGGCCCCCTGACTTCAAGACAGGACAACTCTCAACTATGGTTTCACCTGCAGTGCTCCTGTCAGATCTTCTGAAGCCTCTACTGTGATTATGTAACACAGTTCAAATTTTTCCTTGCCATCTTGGTTCCTCAATTGTTATTGAATGTTATCCTAAGCACTCTCCCCAACAACCCTCCTACATGCAAATATCTGCCTCCCAGTCTGTTTCCCAGGAAACCCAACCTAAGTCATCATTCATCCTTAAGGCTGGTAAACCACAAGAGGCAAATCATCAGCTTCCCAAATGAAAGCCCTGAGCATGGATGGATGGTAGGGCAGGAGACAGTGCAGAATAGCTAATAACATGTCTTTCAAACTGGTAGGTCTCTGTTTATATTTCACCTCTACTGCCAACTAGCTGTGTG
>NW_007727634.1:98483-102082 GCF_000696425.1 Galeopterus variegatus
TGTACACTTTTGGCCCCCTGACTTCAAGACAGGACAACTCTTAACTATCGTTTCACCTGCAGTGCTCCTGTCAGATCTTCTGAAGCCTCTACTGTGATTATGTAACACAGTTCAAATTTTTCCTTGCCATCTTGGTTCCTCAATTGTTATTGAATGTTATCCTAAGCACTCTCCCCAACAACCCTCCTACATGCAAATATCTGCCTCCCAGTCTGTTTCCCAGGAAACCCAACCTAAGTCATCATTCATCCTTAAGGCTAGTAAACCACAAGAGGCAAATCATCAGCTTCCCAAATGAAAGCCCTGAGCATGGATGGATGGTAGGGCAGGAGACAGTGCAGAATAGCTAATAACATGTCTTTCAAACTGGTAGGTCTCTGTTTATATTTCACCTCTACTGCCAACTAGCTGTGTGGCTTTTGGTATGTTATTTAAGCTCTCTGGTCACATTATTTTCTGCATTACATAGTTACCAATACATGTCTCATAGGAATGCAGTAAGAATTAAATAATATAATATTTGCAAAGGCTGTGAAAGAACCTCTTAGGAACGTAATTGTAGGAACTATTATCCTTGACAAAGGTGGGCTGTATACACACATTTTAGTGGGAATTACCATAAAGGAAATTGCTTTGTTTTACTTCAAAGGAACTCTTAAGGGAACGATGCAACAACAACAAAATGTTTGAAAGCATGCATTTTACATGTAAATGCCAAATAGAAGTAAATGGACCAAAAGAAGGAAATGGCAGAAAAAGACAGTAAATTAACATAATAGCATAATGTAAAATTTAGCATAGAAATGTATGCTCCACTCAAATTAATTTCTAGGCAGCAGCAAGATTTGCCTATTTTCCCATTTATGAAAACAGAAACTCCCTTGGGGGACTGAATGAATGAGCCAGCTAGCAACTTCCCCAAATGTGGGAAGGCTATCGATCATTTCCTAAGCCTACGCAAATTACATGGTAAACAGATGGCCCAATAAAAATAATTTCCTTTGCCTTTAAATTTCTTTTGGAAGCCAATTATTGTAATAAGTTAAAATATCTGTGAGATACATTAAATATATATATATATATATATAATATGTGTGTGTGTGTATACACACACACACACAGAGAAAGAGAGATTGAGAGAGATTTATTGTAAGATATTGGATCATGTGATTATGGAGACTGACAAATCTCCAAGCACACACACACACATTGAATTGAGGTTTACTAAGACATAAGCAAAAGATACAAAAATGATGTTTAAAATATCAGTGAATGTGAATACAAAGCCTAAACTTGTAGAGTCAAGACCTATTTCAACCTATAGGTGGCTAGGCAAATGTAAGAAATATTGATAGCATTTGTCAGACTGAGACAGAATAGGGCTAGGCCTGTGAACTAAACTGACTCCATTTTCCCTGTGAAGAACACTTTGTTACTTTTCCACTCCACAGTCATGAGAACCCCCGGGGGCACATGATTATCACATGGTCTGCCTTGATAAAATAAACTGAGATAAGAGGGGAACAGATTCACTGAGTTGCAAAATCCCTCCCCGAGGCTTATTTACTGTAATTGTAAAAATTAAGATACAGATTAATCTTAAGATACCTTTAGGAAGTCCCAGGTGTGTAAAAAGCTTCAAGGCGACTGCTACAATGACCCTCCTGGGGTGATGATAATGGACACCACCACTTTCTTGGACCTACTGAGCAGGTGCAGGGACCAAAGCCTTAACGGAGCATGCACCCATGACGCAACCAGGAAGAACAGAATGGACCACCTCCAGTGACACTGGCCTGTACCCCTTAACTCTTCCCCCTATAAAAGACCCTGAACAGCTCCCCTCAGTGGGTAGTTTTCCTGTAGCTACCCCCCTTATGCATAAGTCTATCTCCTCTTTTAATAAAGCACTGCTTGCTTTACTGCTGGGTACATTGCTCATTTCTATGACTTTGGGACCCAAAAGCCTAATTCAGTAACAAGATCAACACAGAAGTTAGGAATAAACAATTTTCTGTTAATGTTAGCTCTGAGAATGGGGGAGGGAGTGAAAAATGAGCCCCTGTTTCAGACGAGATGTAATCCACAAATTACGTCTGTTTGTCTTTGGTGGTTCTTCCCCAAGTCACCTCTGCCATAGGTACATTTCCCCCTAATCTTTGCCACTAGAGAGAGATAGGCAGTATAGGGGCCGAGGGAAGACATCCCCTTCAACACCCTGAAGGTTCTCTGAAAAATCATCTGATAAACACAGATTAATATGAAGAAAAGGCATAAGAAATTTTATTATATCATAGTATTATGTGACATGGGAGCCTTCAGAATGAAGACCCAAAGATATACAGAAAATTGTCCACATGTATGCTTAGGTTCTATGAAGCAGGCACAGATGTGCAGAAATGTAACTGGACATGAAAAGCATGATCTAATACGTATAGACTGAGTCGGGAAACCCAGCAAGGCCTGTCTGTTCAGATTCTTTTTGTCTTCACTGTGTAGCATTCATTCCTCCAGGGTATGAGGCAGGACCCTTTCTGGAAAGGGGGTCTTATGACCTACAATTAGACAAGGTAGGTCAGAGAATTTCTTTATGGCCAACTCCAAGACAGAAAAGGAGGGGAGAAGATTACAGCATATCTATGACTCGCATTGGGGAAGAAGGATTTTAGTTTCTATGGCTTGCCTCTTGGGAGAATGAGGCTGAGAGACAGGAGGGCAGGAGAAGGTCAGAGGAAAACATTGCTTCTGAGGCTGCTTCTGAGGTCTTCACTTTGAGGTTTCACTTTCTCAGCCCCAACAGCATCATAAAAAACCTCAAAGATTAGACCCAGAATCTGACTCGGTAGTCTACTCTGACTAAGAGCTACTTTGGCAACAAGCATTTCTCCTTTCTCCTTAATCCCTCTAAATGTTCCTTTTGTCAGGCTTTACCTTTCAAGTAAGGGTGTGCTAGAAAGACATGAGAGGAAAATAGAATCTATCCATAAAACATTTCTCAAGCTATGTCCCAAACACTCATTATATATCAGGTATTTTTTCACTCTTTCAGCAGATATGTATTGGATTGCTTTGGGTGCCAGACACTGTGCTATGAATTCATCTTTGAAAGGGCTCATGGAGTTTACGGCCTAGGAGGAAGATAGGCATTAAGCAAAGAACTTAATGACTCTGGTTTTGAAGAGAGTACACAGGATGCTAACAAGAGGAAAAGATCAAGAAACTTAATCTAATAGGGAGGATAAGTGAAAGCTTCTCAGTGGAGGTGATGTTAAGATGAGATGTGAAGGATGAGTAGGATTTCCCAGGCAAAGAGAATGGGAAGTGTTTAGGTTGTGAATGAGTGGAAGACACAGAGGTTGGTTTCCAGAGAGAAGAAGGTATGCACACACAGAAGTGGGAAAGCGAAAAAGCCTTAACTAAATGGGGGACTAAAATTTAATGGGATTTCTTATTAAAGAGCATCTCCAAACCATTAGTATATTGATAGACATTATGGATTTCTAAAAATTATATATATATTAAGCAGCATTTTCCAAACCATTACAGGCCATAGAAAAATGCCCCTTCCCTTCCTTCCTTCCTTCCTTCCTTCCTTCCTT
>NW_007727634.1:103053-104498 GCF_000696425.1 Galeopterus variegatus
CTTCCTTCCTTCCTTCCTTCCTTCCTTCCTTCCTTCCTTCCTTCCTTCCTTCCTTCCTTCCTTCCATCCTTCCTTGTTTCTTTTTTCTTAAAGAATTTGAGATGGGCCGGCCCCGTGGCGCATTGGGTGCACAGCAGCGCTCCCGCTGCGGGTTCGGATCCTATATAGGGATGGCCGGTGTGCTCACTGGCTGAGCGCGGTGCAGGTGACACCAAGCCAAGGGTTGTGATCCCCTTACTGGTCACAAAAAAGACAAAAAAAAAAAAAAGAATTTGAGAGAACAGTCTTTCTTAAAGAGAACTGAAGAAGTGGCCTCCGTAACATACTTTATAATTATCCTTCTTTCTCCTTTCTATCATTCTGATGAGAAATTCTGGTATATGTAGAAGAAATGAGGATTTCTTTTTTCTTTAATTGAATGGGAAGTGTTTAGGGTATGAATAAGTAAATAAGAAAGAATAAAAGCTGTGATGGATATAGGCTCCAGGCAGCCAACCTCCTTGTCTTGCACCCAACACATCCCTGAACCTGAATCTTCTAAAACAAGCCTGCACTGGACACAGAGCCTTAGTGCTCAGGGCTCACTGGCCATCCGGAGAGTCAGGGCCCTGGGTGATGGTCCTTGGCTGTGGGAAGCTACCCACAGAGAGAGTTAGGAGCCCTGTGTACCTAATGGAGCTTCACTGATAACATACTTTATAATTATCCTTCTTTCTCCTTTCTATCATTCTGATGAGAAATTCTGGTATATGTTGAAGAAATGAGGATTTCTTTTTTCTTTAATTGAATGGGAAGTGTTTAGGGTATGAATAAGTAAATAAGAAAGAATAAAAGCTGTGATCGATATAGGCTCCAGGCATCCAACCTCCTTGTCTTGCACCCAACACATCCCTGAACCTGAATCTTCTAAAACAAGCCTGCACTGGACACAGAGCCTTAGTGCTCAGGGCTCACTGGCCATCCGGAGAGTCAGGGCCCTGGGTGATGGTCCTTGGCTGTGGGAAGCTACCCACAGAGAGAGTTAGGAGCCCTGTGTACCTAATGGAGCTTCACTGAGGTGAGAAAAAGTCTTACTGTCTCTTCCCATCAATCCAAACTGTATCTTATCTTCCAAAGTAGCCACTAAACCAATATTTATACCCCAAGAATAATGTATTGTTGTTCCTATTCCCATACCTTGGGATTCCATGGGGGGAAAAAACCTTTCATTTACATGATGAAATGTCAAGTATGTGAGGCTATTCTTATATCATTCTAACTCTTAATTAACTAGTTAGATTTTTATACTGCTATCCTACTTTTCCCTTTGATTCGTATTCAAATGCTATTATGTAAATATGAAAAAAAGAATTTTGAATTTGAAAAGTAATCAAATTCTCTTTCAAAGAGAATGACAGTATTCACCACATGACAGTATTCAGAAATTCATGGTAACCAAAATCATT
>NW_007727634.1:104745-106268 GCF_000696425.1 Galeopterus variegatus
GAAACTGAGGCTTAGGGAATTCAAGAGATACATTCACAGACACAGAACTAATAAATGATGGAGCTGGGACTGAATTCTAAAGTTCCTGCCCCTTGTTTAAATAGTTACTAACATTCTATTTCACACATAGTTTGGTTTCTTTTCCTCAGCTCTCCCCTACCTCCAGTTTCCTTTCTCCTGTCTGTTCCCTGCATTCCCTTCTCCCCCTTTTCTTTTTTTCCCATCTGTGCCTTAAGCCAGCTCAGGGCTGTCACAGCTCTTGTGAGAATCACATTTTAAGAAGCAGGTCAGGCCACATAAGGCACTTGCTTAAGCCAATTCTTTTGTATTTTTCCTTTTGCCCTGTGGAAGGGGCCTAAGCCAACTGAAAGATTAGATCTAGAAGCCTCTACTCAGTTGTGTACCATAGGTGAAAAGTTCTTTAATTTTCTGTTTTGAGAGAACATGCACATTTTCAGTGATAGAATACTTGTATGTACTAAAAAGTAAAGTATCTTTTATGTTTTTGTTGAAGCTGGTTGATAGGTACATGGGGGTCCTTTATACTATTTTCTCTACTTTTGCGTGTNAAGAGAATGACAGTATTCACCACATGACAGTATTCAGAAATTCATGGTAACCAAAATCATTCTATGGAATTCCAAAAAGGATTCTAATAGAGTAAGCAAAAATATTATTAGATGATGATGTTCATATGAATCCTTTGGCAGAATCCTCATATTCAGACCAGTCAAAAGTGAGATTGGAGTCCCCAGAAAATAAGCTAAGCATTCCCACCCCCTAATTTCTTTATTTCCTCCTCAATTCTTCTGTCTCACAGTGTTCTCTAGAAGAACTTCCTGCAGCCCTTGGGAATTTTAAGGTATGTTGGACACCTATTGGTCTAGCACAGTGGCTCTCAACTGTGGGTGATTTTGCCCCTCAGAGGGCATTTGGCTATGTTTAGGACATTTTGGGTTGTCACAACTGGGGAGTAATATTAACATCTAGTAGGTGGAGCCTAACGATGCTGTTAAACATCCTTTAATACTCAGGACAAGGCACCACATCAAAGAATTATCTGACCAAAAATGTCAACAATGCCATTAAAAAACCCTGATCTAGCACAATCATCCTTGCAAACACTCCTGTGAGACAGCTGTTTGTAATTCTGGACTGGTCTTATTGTCAGGAATATCCTTATTATATTCAATCAAAAATTATTTTTTCTAAAACTTTTTACCTATTAGTCTTATTTCCATACCTCAGGATCTCAAAGAAAAAGAAATTGAATCCTTCATCTACATGACCGATTTTCAAATGACTGATAGTATCATATCCTCAAAGTTTCTCATTTTCAGCCTGAAAAACCACATGCTCATGTCCCGAACTCGCTTCTCAAAAAAGCATAATTTCAGAAGTGAAAGCAATCATCCAAATTAAAAGCAGATATTTTAAGATTATCAAAGTAATAATAACATAGTTACCAAGTATTGACCACAAATCATGTGACAAGGGTTTTACACACATTATATTATTAAACC
>NW_007727634.1:107206-111911 GCF_000696425.1 Galeopterus variegatus
GTTGAAGCTGGTTGATAGGTACATGGGGGTCCTTTATACTATTTTCTCTACTTTTGCGTGTGTTGGAAAATATTTTTCTAAAAAAATAAACAAAAACCCTCTTCTCTATACTTAGCATTCAGCAACTGACTTTTTTTCTTAACCCATATTCTCTATTTAAAGTTATGGTAAAGGAATGATTTTTAAAATAAAGTCTCAAACACAGAGAAAGGTTAATGTCTGAAGTAACTTTTTTATAAACCCGAGATTAAGCCAAACTGTTTAAATTACAGTCATACACTGCATAATAAGATTTTGATCAGTGGCAGGCCACATATAAGACAGTGGGACCATAAGATTATAATACTGTATTTTCCCATACCTTTTCTATGTTTAGATATGTTTAGATACACACATACGTACCATTGTGTTAGAATTGCCTGCAGAATTCAGTATAGTAACATGCGGTACAGGTTTGTAGCCTAGGAGCCATAGACGATACCATATAGCTAGGTGTGCAGCGGGCTACGTAACCTAGGTTTGTGTAAGTACACTCCACGATGTTCACACAATGATGAATGGAGGAGACACATGGCTGTACTTAAAACAAACTTAATTGTGTGTTTTCTCCCTTTTCAATTCCTCTTTTCATGTTACCAATTTCATGTGTATGGGATGTATGAATGCAGAGAAAAGGAAACATGTCTTTCAACTATCAGAAGTAAAGCATGATTCAGCTGAAACCCCACATCTAAAGATTTATTAATCATATATATTTGCCAAGTCTGGTGCTGTTCTCATGGAACAAAGATAATCTTGTATGGCATGCATGTCCTAGAGGATGATGAACAGGGCATAGCTACTTGGCTCCTGATAACACCTGTGTCCTAAAGACTAAGGTCCTAATTTTATATTCCATGTGGCAACTAAGTTTTCGATATTCCTCAGGACAACATACTTCTCTCACAGTAGCCAGCCGCCCACACAGCACCAGATGAAAGGGTGTCTGAAACCATCTATCATCACTGTTGGAAAAACAATTATAAATTAATTCTATCCCATTGATAAGTCAGTGTTGCCATCTTTCCTGATAAAATGGAATGTTGTCAATTATTTTACTGGATGCCAAACTACTTTTTCTTAATCACTAATGAACAAGTTTGCTACATACAAGCAATACAAACTTTGGAGCAAATGGACCAAAAAATAGTTTTTCTTTTTAAAAGATGCATTGAATAAATGACTTCTGATTTTTCTATATTTGACACTTCCTTTCTGTCTCCCTTAAGTATAGATATTTCTGGCCTTGCTGTCTTTACAAGCACATGTTCTCGAGAAGCAAACTTATATTGAAAATAAAAATCACAGTAATTGTTAACATGTATTTATGTGTACCTGACATTTTCAATGTTCCAGCACTGGTCTATGTGCTTTACTTGTAGTAGTTTACTTAAACCCACAACATAACTATGAACAGGTACTGTTTTTATCCCAATATTACACTGAGGAATCAAGTGCACAAAAAGATAAAATAACCTGCCCAACGACGTGTCAGAGTTTTCAACTTGACTGATATATCCAATTTGAAAGTGACTTCGATTCCCAGTAAAACCCCATCCCAAAATCTCAGCACTTTGATACCAGTTATTTTTCTGCTGCCCATAATTTATTCAATTTTATTTTTATCATGTATACATTTAAACATGTGGTTTCTACTCGCAACTCTCTGTTAGAATCTGAATAAAACTTAAATATCCATCATCGATGGGAATATTAAATAAATTACAGTGCCTTCCCACTGTGGAACAGAATGCAGTCATTAAAAAGAATGAGGCATATACAGATGGAGTAAAATGGGAAGTTGTCCATGATATATTATTGGGTGAAAAGAGCCAGTCACAGAACAATATGATTCAGCAAACAAAGGTCAGACACCTATTTATGCCAAAGTATATAGAAAAATATCTGGAAGGATATATACCAAATTCTGAAGAAAAGCATTAGGAAGTGAGGAAAATAAAGAAAAATTTCTATGTTATCTTATATACTTGTAAATTATTTGGATTTTTATAATGGGTTCATGCTATCTTTAAAATGAAAAAAATAATGTTAAACAATATGCTGAGAGGCTAAACATACTTGATGGTGCCCATTATTTAGCTAGACCCTCCCCCACACACACATTATTTACTTCATTTTATTTCCTAAGTTTATTTTCCATTACCTTTCCCATACATAGCCTGGGGGCAATTACACTAGACTTTACCCTTTCTAATAACTGCCTGGGTTTTGTAATGCTTTTACGTCAACTTGGAGTATCCTCTTTTTCCTTAAATCTAATCTCTTTAAAGAGTGTTGTGCACATGTTCACTTTTCCTGTAAACTTCATAAAAGGAAAAGAGTAAATATCTGCATTTTGAATAAATAAGCTTTAAAAATTTTTAATACATTACTTCCTGAATTGTAAGGGGTGAGAAAATAAGAAAGAATAAATAGTTACAACATTTTTGAACAGGTAATTATATTTCTTTGTAAAAAGATGGCTTACTTTAACATTAAAGATATTGTGACAGCTGGAATAATTTGTAGAGTAAGTTAAAACACAAAAAAGAAAAAAGATACATTGAATTCTAGAAATTGAAAATATCAAGAAACAAGTTTCTTACCATTGTGAGGGTAAATGGATGGTTTTCTAATGCAGACACACTGGGACAATGTAGAATAATATACTAAAAAGCAACAAACAGATAATTTTTAAATGGCCAAGAAAGAAATTCAACCATCCCAATATTCTACATCAGCTATTTTTATAAAAAATTACATAAGGAGAAGGGATATTTTCAAAATTGCTGAACACTGACTTACCTGGCCAGGTCTTGCTTTAAAATTTTCTTTGACCATTTGGATTTCTATGACATCTGAGGGATGACTTATAACTGAGATGATGGTGACTGGCTTATTGCTCCGGATACACCTGTAAAGTCTTTCGGCACAATACAGGCACAAAGGTCCAGAAATCCAAAGCCACGTCTAAGGGAGAATTTTTGATAATATACTTCAGGAAATATTGGTATCATAGAAATCTATACCCTGCCCAATTGCTTATTTTACATATTATGGTAATAATATTTTAATTTGTATTTTAAATAATAAAACATCAAAATGAGTTTTAAAAAAATGGATGTTCACAGCATCTTATTCAACAACTAAAGTACAAAATAAAACAGAAAGTAATATCAAGACCCTACCCTCAAACCCTGTTCCAGGTTTAACTACCATTAACAGGTAAGTGTACATTCTTTCATATATCCTTCTGTGCAAACAAATATATAATGTATATTCACAATATCTTTCTGTAAAGAGAGAAGGGAAGTTAAAATCTCAGATAAATATGAAGATGATTTTTTTAAAGTACCAGTCCAATGTTTATTAAAAAGAAAATTCTAGATTATTTTAATGTACATAATGTATATGCATAATAATACATACCTATAATATATATATATATACACAAACATAATGTTAAATATGCATAGCATATATTTTTTAAATGGAATATGCTAGGCATGTTTACAGCTTACTTTTACATAATATAATATGAACAAAAGATAATAGTTAGAACTTGGAAATCATAAAAATTTTGAATGTGTGCTGGATGGATAGCCCTGATACAAGGATCACTGCATACTTTCCGAAGAAGCTCTATGTGGCTGATCCTTCTCCTACAACTACACACTATATCTTCCTCATCACTCTGAGGCCTCCAGCTAAAACTTATTTAATGGTCACTTTTTAAAACCTCATTTACGTAGTTGTTCCAGACCGTCTTCCTGTCATGCAGACAGATCATGCCTCTTCTGTAAAGTGACATTTAACCTGACACTGTTTGAAGAATAGGCATTGCAGCACAAGCTCTGCAATGTGTCAATCAGCTTTGAGACTTTGGGACAGTTACTTACTCTTTATTTTACACATAAGTAAAATAGGAGTCACCATACCTGCTGTGTCTAATATTCAGCATTATGTGAACCTCAAGAAAGTTCTGAAAATTGTAAACACTAATAGATATCTAGAGGATTATGATTAATAATAAACACAAGACTAGCACACTTATTCAAAAGTCATCTACAAATTCTTTCCAGATTTTTACTTCTCTTTCTTCTCTTCATAAACAGATATTTGACATCACTGTTCCCTACATCTAATTGGTACAGACAAAGAGTACAGGGTATAATCTGAATATGGACAGTTCCTATAGCCACTTAATAAGATTAGGTCCCTTATTTAACTATTTTCTGGGTATTTGGGGAAGACGTTTTCCAAGAACAAGAATTTTAGTCAAAGACTTGGGTTGGTATGCCACCTCTGCCAGTTACTAGTTTGAAGATTTTGGACAAGGTATGTTATGTATTTAAGCTCAATTTGTTCATCAGAAAATTGAGAATGATATTAATTTCTTCAAACAGCCTTTATGAATATTGAAAGAAATTATGCATACAAACATTTGAGCACAGTGCCTAGTAGATAATATAAAAAATTTAATAAATTGATTTTACCATTCATTATTTATAATATTATACATAATATTGTAACTCAATATTATATCACAGTATAATAATTATTAGTATTAATTCTTTTACTCCTTTTTTTTTTATTACTCAACCTGGTTTTCTCAATGAATAGCAAAAACATATTTGTATCTCTGTAGTAGCAAGCACCAGTGTCA
>NW_007727634.1:112450-114009 GCF_000696425.1 Galeopterus variegatus
CAGTGCCTAGTAGATAATATAAAAAATTTAATAAATTGATTTTACCATTCATTATTTATAATTTTATACATAATACTGTAACTCAATATTATATCACAGTATAATAATTATTAGTAGTATTAATTCTTTTACTCCTTTTTTTTTTTATTACTCAACCTGGTTTTCTCAATGAATAGCAAAAACATATTTGTATCTCTGTAGTAGCAAGCACCAGTGTCGTAGTATGCAAAGATCATATGGTCAGTTAAGCAAAATTTTTCTATTTTCTGTAATATCATAGGTCTTTTGCTTTGAACTGTCAGGTGCCTATAATGAGATAATAGATACTAACTTGCTGTTGAAACACCCTGCAATATACTAGTATGCATAAATTTATAGCTTCAAAAACACGTTTAAATGTGATATTATTCAATAATATGGAAGCATAGACTGCAAAGGGATCAAGCACAAGTCTGACCTGTGGAAAATTGGCTTGGAACCTGGGCTCTTCTACACAAATCTTCACAAATGCGTTCCGGGTAAGCTCTTCTGGTTTTGAATATCCTCCAGGGTAAGGTTCATAAAAATGTTCTGAGAGATACTCTGGTAAGGAAATATTCTGATAGTGGGTTCGGTTAAGATTGATGCAGCCAGGAGGGTGGGTATGTAAATTAGTTTGATACTTCAGCAGTCCTCTAAAATTGAATTAAAAACAAACACACAAGAAGATGAAAAAGAGGTTATGGTCAGGGGGCACAATAAAAGAAAATAATGTCTTTTTCTTGCTAACTTTTACAATATTTACCTTAAAAGTGCTCCTTATGTATCATATTTGGTAGAAATTGAGCAATCTTAAAACTTTAATAAGTCATTTACTTAAAATTTATATTACTAAACTAAAACTAAAACTTTTTGACCCTCCAAACAAATTCTACAAGTATGTGGTAGAGAAAAACAGAAAAACACATGTAATCTTTCAAGTATTCTTGAACTTGACAGCCTCTACTTCAAGTCTATTAGGCATTCACATAATCATATACAAGTTTTCACTTCAATGAACACTGAAAAATGATGGGTACTTTGCTATATCTTCAAAAAAATATCCAGGGATTATATTTGATTTGTCTAAGACTGGATAAAACTATGCCTGCTAATTTACAGAGAAATGTCAAACAAAAATGACAGGAACTGAAAGTGTGCCTCTCCTATGATCAGAAAACAATTTATACACGACAGTCAAGCCCTAAATCTGTTTATTTTCCAATTTCTGCAAAAACAGAACCACACTAAAAGCTCAAAATAATGAATCAGGCAGGAGAGCCTAAAATCTTAAAATCTGATTGTTTCTTATTTTGTAACATTCTAAGATGAACCATTCAACTTTCTGTGTTCTACACTTCTTATCACTAAGGGGTTAAGATCTACCTCAGGGGAATAGTCCAGAAAAGTGACAGACTGTAGAGAACATCAACAAAATCACTGGTGCAGGGCCGGCCCGGTGGCGCACTGGAGAGTGCGACGCTTGGGAACGCAGAGGCGCTCCCGCCGAGGGTTCGGATCCCATGTGGAGACCGGTTCCC
>NW_007727634.1:114439-115184 GCF_000696425.1 Galeopterus variegatus
ACCGAGGGTTGCGATCCCGTTACCAGTCAGTAAAAAAGACAAAAAGGAAAAAAAAAATCACTGGTGCATAAGCAAAGTTGAAAAAAAGTCACATTTAGAAAAGCATTGAAAACTTTGTAGTGTACTTTACTTTTATTTTTAGAGGGTACTAATTTTTTTTTCATGTTTTCAAAATAATTTTTTCTGGCTGGCTAAAGGTGTGTTATTTTTAAATTACCCTTCATGCTCCCTAATAATTGACTTTAGTAGCTTCAAAAGTATAGCTTTAAGTGTGTATCGGCTACAATGGTTTTACAAATATTTTAAAACAAAAGCTATCACATAAGTATAATGATATTAATAGCTCCAACATATGAAAGTTAGGAAAGTGATAGCCAAGTCACTCTCTGGTGGTATTTACAATCTATTCAAACTGCTCACATTCTTTCTTTTTCACACCTTTCTTTAAGTTCAGTTCCCTCTCTCTCTTCATTTTAGTTTACTTTCTTCCTTAAATCTAGTCATCATGAAGTCATTAGGGAGCATTCAGTACATATCAGGAGCATCTAAGTAGGGGGCTGCATGATATGACATACATAGTAGACCACATATACACATACATTTTTTAAGGTTGTATATAGACATAGACACAGAATAAATCGGTAAATATTATACAAATGTGAACCAATTATTTTTGTCACTAATCATTCACAGGGTTCTAGTCACATAGTAAAATCTCTGTGATATTGTACTTGGACAACCCATT
>NW_007727634.1:115869-117932 GCF_000696425.1 Galeopterus variegatus
AGATTAAATAATCACCCAGGGTTACACAGCTAAGTGGAGAGCCAAGATTTGAACCTTGATCCGGCTCAAATTCTATGCTCTTGCCTCTCAGTGTACAGCACATTATTAGTTCATCAGATGCTTACATCCTCTGAAAAATGTAAGAAAGGAGGGAGACTAATACTTATTAAGGAAATATTATGTGAGGCATTTTAAATATCTTTTTTCTCATTTAAACATCAAATAGAATCATATAATGTTACTATTTTTATTCCCATTGCAGAGACAAGAAAACTAAAGCTTTTGCTTAGGTATGAGATAAAATAAGTAGTAGTCAAAGCATCGTGTTCAGAAACCTTATTTCTCTCACTCCAAGCATCTATGTCATGCAGAGAAAATCAGCTGGTTAAAGAAGCAGACATTAAGGAAACGGGTTCAAAATCACATTGAGTGTGCTTGTGTGTGTGTGTGTGTGTGTGTGTGTGTGTGTGTGTGTGTGTACGTGCACGCGCGTGCATGGATGTATGAGTGTTGAAAGAGGGCTGCTTATAATTTAGGGTCTTAACATTAAATAGAGGAATGTAATTTATCTCTTCTCTTAAGTTATAACCACATTCAAGGGAACATAACCCTACCATGGTCAAGGTCCTTGTGGAAACAAAGGATGAAAAAGAAAGAAACCAATATTTTTAAAACACTGTTAAATGTTGAAAGCACAAGTTAAAAGATTTTTATGAGTGCAAAAACAAGAACACACACAACCATGTATTTTTTCAAAAATATAGATTCTTTTCTTTCTTTTCCTTAAGAAGCATTATAGTTATCCCATCAAGTTTTTTGTTTTGTTTTGTTTTTTGGTTGTTTGTTTTTAATGCCTGGCTGTGAGAAAGTCATAGAAAATAATATAGTACATTGAACGAATCCTAACAAATTACAACATATGAATCATAAAATTACTTTATGGCAAAAGCTAAATATTACAAAATACCACATCTTTTTGCCAAAAGAATAATGATCATGAAATCATTCCTATTTTAATTTCATGCTAAAATCTCTAACAGAGTAGTGATGTTGCCAAGATGGCTGAATAGATGATCTTCTGCATCATTGCCCCTATAACGGATCAACTAACAACTATTAAAACACAAAATCTGCCATCCTGAAATCACTGAAACTCGGGAGAAGAGGCAGAGAGACCCGTGGATTCAGCAAAGTCATGAAATACCATATTGAGGTGGTAGGAGAGATCACTCCAATCAGTCAAAGCCCCCGCTGCTCCTCAGGCTGGCATGGCACAGCATACAAAATAGCTACTGGCTCATGGAGCAGCTACCTGAAGAAGGCAAAGCTGCAGCAGGGCCCTTTGCGTGAAGCTACTTGCAGTCTGCAGGGCACAAAGTTGCCATGACTGCTGGCAAAAAGAAAAAAAATAAACCATTTTGGAGTGTGATTCTGTGATTGTTCTTTTGGCAGATGTGATATTTTATATTTAACTTTTGCCATAAAATAGTTTTATGAATTGTTTGTTGTAAATTAGTAGAATTTGTTCAATACACTATTATTTTTGATGACTTTGTCACTGCCAGGCATAAAAATAAAAAAACCAAAAAAAATATCCTGATGGGATAACTATCCCATGTCCCAGGCCAGCAAAGATACCCTCAAGTTTCTCCTGGATCCACAAGGAGGGAGGAGATGTAGCCAATGAGAAAAATGAATTACCCAGAGGTCAGTGAGTCTTTGTGGGGACTCATATGGGGTCTGCCCTACAGGAACCATTTGGAGTGTCTGGGGAGCTGATCCACCAGGGGTGCATTGGGGAACAGTGTAGCTAATCTGCCTTCTGATCAGCATGGGTGCCATGCAGTGAAGACTGAGTGACAATTGCAAGGGGCACAGTTTCAGGGAAAGACTCAGACCTGAACTGAATATCCCACACAGCCCAGTTGTGTTTGTGGAGATCCCACATGACCTGGGAGTGATGAAAAGACTGACACTAAAATTTGGTTGGCACACAATGTCGTCTCCAGTTTAAGAAATGATGGCAAAGCAGCAATTCAGCTCAGGCACAGAGCACAAGTTTC
>NW_007727634.1:118685-122915 GCF_000696425.1 Galeopterus variegatus
AGGGAAAGACTCAGACCTGAACTGAATATCCCACACAGCCCAGTTGTGTTTGTGGAGATCCTACATGACCTGGGAGTGATGAAAAGACTGACACTAAAATTTGGTTGGCACACAATGTCATCTCCAGTTTAAGAAATGATGGCAAAGCAGCAATTCAGCTCAGGCACAGAGCACAAGTTTCAAGCTGAAGTTTTCCCAAATCCAGGATTTAATGACAGGACAGCAAATCACTTCCAGTGCAGTGGTTAAATGGCAGTAGTTGCTATTTATCCACAACAGAAAGAAAAACAAAACAAAACAAAAAACAGAGACCAGAGACAAAGTTCTTATATTGAGCAATAAAGGTCTAACATCACCAAAGAACACCTATAAAACCTGGAAGAGGAAACCATTTCCTCAAATGCACAGACATCTATGTAAAGACACAAATATTGAGAAAGAACAAAGAAAAATGAAACCACAAGGAAACCTACAAAGCACCAGCAACGGACCCCAGAAATGTCTGACAGTTAACTCAAAATAATCCTCTTAAAGATGTTCAGAAGCTCACAAGAAAATACAGATAGAAAATTAAACAATATTTGTAAAACAATTCAGGAGATAACAGGAAACTTGAAAAGGAACAGAATCAATTTTTAAAAAACCATCACAGGAGCAAAAAAAAAAAAAAAGAATAACAGAAAAAATGAAACAGAAGTTCAGGAATTATGGAGCTCCTTTAAGTGATATAATATCTGCATAATTAGCATATCTGAAGGAAACGGAAAAGGAAGAGACCTAGAAAGTATATTTAAGAAAACAATAGCTGAAAATCTCCCAAGCATGGAGTAAGATGACAGCATCCAGGTACAGGAAGCTCAGAGGTCACCAATCAAATTCAGTCTAAAGAAGAACACCCCGGGGCATATCATAATCAAATTATCAATAAACAAAGACAAAGAAATAATACTGAATGCATGAGGGGAAAAAAAAGAAGATAAAATTCAATATTCAAGAAAGGAACATAACATTCAGAGCTTGAATAAAGTTCTCAGTGGATTTCTCAGTGGAAACCCTACAAGTCAGTAGAGTGGAATGTTATATTCCAAGTGTTGGAAAAGACTGTCAACCAAGAATTCTGTACCCAGCAAAACTAACCATCAAATATGAAGGAGAAATAAAGTCTTTCCTAGACAAACAAAAGCTAAGGGGATTAATCAATACTACATTCACCTTACAATAAATGCTGATGGGAGTTCTTCAGTCTGGAAGAAAATGATGCTTAATTGTAAGAAGAAAACATTTGAAGGTACAAAACTCAGTAGTAAAGTAAGTATACAATCTGATTATTCTCCAGTGTTGGCGAATAAAACACTTATATCCTTAGTATGAAGACTAAAGGACAAATCTAAAAAGTAAGAAATACAGGAACCATATAAGAGATAGGTAACATTAAATGATGTAACTTGAAGCACTACAATGTCAAAAAGTAAAAAGAGATGATGTCGAAATGTTGAGTAGCTTTGGGTTTTTTTAATTCTTTTTTTCTTAGATATGAAAGTTAAGTTGCTATTAGTTTAAAATAATCTATTATTACTATAAAATGCTTTTGTAACCCTCAGGGTAATCATAATGTAAAATCTTAAATAGACATAATAAAAATAAATATTGAGAAATCAAAAGATATTACTGTAGAAAACCACTTAATCACAAAGAAGATAGGAAGACTGGGAAAAAAGAGAAAAGTATCTACATACAACCAGAACAAAAGGAAAAAAAATGGCAGTAATGAGTCCCTATACATAAATAATAACTCTAAATTTGAACCAGATAAAGTCACCAATTAAAAGACACAGTGTGGTTGAATGGTTTATAAAACAATAACTAATGATATACTACCTACAAGAAACTCACTCCACCTATGAAGACACATTGAGTGAAAGTAAAGGACAGTAAAAAATATTTCATACAAATGGAAACCAAAAAAGAACAGGAGTAGCTTTACTTATATCAGAAAAAAATAGATTTTAAGCCAAGGAATGTATAAAAAGAAGAAGAAAGTCATTACCTAATGATAAAAGAATCAAATCAACAAAGGGATATAATTGTAAATATATATGCACCCAATACCAGAAAACCCAGATATATAAAGCAATTACTAATAGACCTTATGGGAGACAGACTCCAATACAAAAATAGTTTGGGACATTAATATCCCACTTTCAGCAAAGAACAGACTATCCAGAAAGAAAATTAACCAAGAAACATCAAAGTTAATCTCCACTCTGGACCAATTGGACCTATCAGACATTTACAGAACATTTTATCCAACATCTACAGAATACATATTCTTCTCAGCAGCATGTAGAATATTCTGCAGAATAGATCATATAATAAATAGGTCATGAAACAATTCTCAACAAATTTAAAAAATTTGAAATCATTCAACTACCTTGTCTAATCACAATAAAAAATCAATAATGGAATGGTCATTAAAAACTGTACAAAGGCATGGAAGTTAACCAATATGTTCTAAACAATAAGAAAACNTCCCACTTTCAGCAAAGAACAGACTATCCAGAAAGAACATTAACCAAGAAACATCAAAGTTAATCTCCACTCTGGACCAATTGGACCTATCAGACATTTACAGAACATTTTATCCAACATCTACAGAATACATATTCTTCTCAGCAGCATGTAGAATATTCTGCAGAATAGATCATATAATAGGTCATGAAACAATTCTCAACAAATTTAAAAAATTTGAGATCATTCAACTACCTTGTCTAATCACAATAAAAAATCAATAATGGAATGGTCATTAAAAACTGTACAAAGGCATGGAAGTTAACCAATATGTTCTAAACAATAAGAAAACTAAAGAAAAAATTGAAAAAATAAATTAATAAGTTCTTGGAGACAAGTGAAAATGAAAATACAACCTACAAGAACCTATGGGATACAGCAAAAGCAGTTCTAAGAGGGAATCTAAAAATGTATGCCTATGTCAAAAAAGAAGATGACTTCAAACAAACAACCTAACATTACACTTTAAGGGACTAGTACAATAAGAACAACCCAAATTCAAAATTAGTAGAAGGAGAGAAATAGCAAAGATCAGAGCAGAAAAAGCATGAGTTAGAAATTTTTTTAAAAGGTACAAAAGATTGATGAAACAAAGAGTTGGTTTTTTTTTTTCAAAAAGTTAGACTAATGATGAAAAAAAAAGAGAAGACACAAAATCAGAAGTAAAGAAGGAGATACTATTGCTGATACTACATAAACACAAAGAATCATAAGAGACTATTATGAACAACTATATGCTAACAAACTAGAAGAAATAGATAAATTCCTGAACACATACAACTTACCAAGGTGGAATTACAAAAAACTAGAAAACCTAAACCGACCAATAATGTGTAATGAGATTGAAGCAGTAATAAAGTCTCCCAACAAAGAAAACCTCATGAACAGATGGCTCCACTGCCAAATTCTACCAAACATTTAAAGAACTAATTCCAATTATTCTCAAACTCTTCCAAAAAACTGAAGAGGAGGGAATATTTCCAAACTCATTTTACAAGGCCAATTTACTCTCATGCCAAAATCAGAAAAACACACAACCAAACAAAACAGAAGAAAACAACAACAAAAAACTTACTAACCAATATCCCTAATAAACATTGATGCAAAAACCCTCAGCAAATTACAAATCCAACAACACATTAAAAATATCATTCACCATAATCAAGTGAGATTTACCCCAAGGATGCAAGGATAATTCAACATATGCAAATCAAGAAGTTTGATACAGCATATCCGCAGAGGAAGAAAGAAACAAAAACATATGATCACTTCAATAGACCCAGAAAAAGCATTTGATAAAATCCAACAGTCTTTCATGATAAAATTCGCTCAACAAGTTAGGTATGGAAAGAATGTACCTCAACAAAATAAAGGCCATATGCAACAAACCCATAGCTAATATCACACTGAATGGATAAAAATTGGAGGCTTTTCCCCTAAGATCTGAAACAAGACCAGGATGCTCATTTTCTCCACTTTTATTCAACATTTTACTAGAAGTTCTAGCCAGCACAATAAGGCAAGAGAAAGCAATAAAAGGCATATGAATTGGAAAGGAGGAAGTCAAACTATCCCTGTTTTCAGATGACGTGATCATATATATACAAATTCCTAAAGATTCCACCAAAAAATTACTAGAACTAATAAATGAATTTAGTAAAG
>NW_007727634.1:123754-149316 GCF_000696425.1 Galeopterus variegatus
TTTATTCAACATTTTACTAGAAGTTCTAGCCAGCACAATAAGGCAAGAGAAAGCAATAAAATGCATATGAATTGGAAAGGAGGAAGTCAAACTATCCCTGTTTTCAGATGACATGATCATATACATACAAATTCCTAAAGATTCCACCAAAAAATTACTAGAACTAATAAATGAATTTAGTAAAGTTGGAGGATATAAAATCAACACACAAAAATAGCCTTCCTGTACACCAAAAATGAAATATGTGAAGAAGAAATCATGAAAGTAATCCCATTCAAAATAGCTACCAGAAAAATGAAACTCATCGAAGTAAATTTAACCAAGGAGGTAAAAGACCTCTACAATGAAAACTATAAAACATTGAGGAAATAAATTGAAGAAGATGCAAATAAATGGAAAGATACCTCATGCTCATGTGTTGGGGGAATTAATATCATGAAAATGTCCATATTACCTGGAGCAATCACAGATTCAGCAAATCCTTAATAAAATACCTATGAAATTCTTCACAGAAATAGAAAAACTAATCTTAAAATTTGTATAGAACCACAAAAGACCCTTTATAGCCAAAGCAACCTTAAACAAAAAGAACAAATTTAGAAGCATCACACTTTCTCCCTTCAAATATACTATAAAGCTATAGTAACCAAAAAAGCATGGTACTGGCATAAAAATAGACTGATGGAACAAAAAAGGAAGGCCAGAGATAAACCCACACATTTACAGCCAACTTATTTTCAACAAAGGTGCCAAAAATATACACTGCAGTAAGGACAACCTCTTCAATGAATGGTGCTTGAAAAAGTGGATATTCACATGCAAAAGATTGAGACTAGACCCTTATCTCTCATGACTCAAAAAAAAATCAACTCAAAATGCATTAAAGATGTAATCTAAAGATCTGAAACTATGAAAACTCCTAGAAGAAAACCTACGGAAAAAGTACACAAAATGTAAGCAGACGTCTTTTTTTTTTTTTTTTTGCAGACTGCAAAGGCACAGGCAAAAATAGACAAATGGAACTATATTAAACTAAAAAGCTTCTGCACAGCAAAGGACACAACCATCAAAGTGAAGAGACAACCCACAGAATGGGAGAAAATGTGGTTTACAAACTACACATCTGAGTAGGGGCTAATATTCAGAACATATGAGGAACTCAAACAACCTAACAGCAAAAAACATGTAACCCTACTAAAAAAATGAGAAAAGGACCTAAAGAGACTTTTCTCAAAAGAAGACATATAAATGGCCAACAGGAACATGAAAAAATGCTGAACATCATTAATCAACATGGAAATGCAAATTAAAACCACAATGAGGTATCATCTTACTCCCATTAGAATGGCTATTATCAACAAGACAGATAATAACAAGAACTAGCAAAAATGCAGTGAAAAAATGATCTTACTACATTGTTGGTGGTAATGTGAATCTGTATATTTATTGTGGAAAATAGTATGGAAGTTCCTCAGAGAACCAAAAAGAGAACTACCTTATGACCCAGCTATCCCACCACTGGTTATATACCCAAAAGAAATTAAATCAATATATCAAAGAGACATCTGCATGTCCATATTCACTGCAACACTACTCACAATAGCCAGGAGATGAAATCAACCTAAAAGCCTATCAATGGATGAATAGATAAAAATTAAACGGTGGTGTTAAATTAAACTGAAGTAAGGACAACCTCTTCAATGAATGGTGCTAGAAAAAGTGGATATCCACACGCAAAAGATTGAGACTAGCCCCTTGTCTCTCATAACTCAAAAAAAATCAACTCAAAATGCATTAAATGTATATGTATATATATATATATATACACACACAATACTATTCAGCTATTTAAAAAAATGAAATCCTGTCATTTGCAGCAACATGGATGGAACTGGAGACCATCATGTTAAGTGAAGTAAGCCAGGCCCAGAAAGACAAATACTATGTGATATCACTCATATGTGGAACCCAAAGAAAAGAAAAGTAGTTCTCATAGAAGTAGAGAGTAAAATAATGGTTACCAGACAGAGGCTGGTAGGGTAGAAGGAACAGAGGAAAGGAGAAATGGCATCGTGGGGTTGTGATCTGTGCAGTTATATCGGACTCAACTTTAGAAAGGCCACCATTGGTCTAATGCTCTGTTATCACCATCTCCAAATGCTTAATAATTTTTAATCCAAAGGGCTCTGTACTTTTCTTTTGCAGTGGGCCAGCAGAGTAAGTAGCTGGTTCTGCCACAATCCTTTTGCAGCTGACAAATCTAAACCCCCTGAGTCTAAGGACTTACATTCAACATCTGAACATTCTTTGAGTACGTGAAGTAAAATAGGTCATTTCACTAAGTTTTCTTAACTAAAAAAGAGAGTACCTGTTTCTCTCTACATCATGGTTATATAAAGAAAAGAGCTTTGACATCTTCTGAAGAAAAAATATGTAAACATCCATGATTTCTTAGTATTTCTGCTTTCAGACTTTACTAAAATGCAAGTGGAGATTAAAAGAATGATTTATTTCAGAAAAACACTAATGTACTAAACTTTTCCTTAAAATCAATACATCCTATATTTCTTCTCTTTTCTCCCAGCTTTCTCATTCTGTAATTTTGGCCAGAACCATTTGTTAGTATAAAAAATATCCCAGGAGAAAAATTGAAATGAAAATGATGTAAGAATTTATTTGGTATAAAGCTCAATATTTCTATCCCCCAAAATGGGGAAAAAATAGACTCAGAGCCTGGAAGACTAAAAATTCATTAACACAGGGGCACTTAAAAAGTTCACAGAAAGATTCACATTATTTTCTAATTCTATTTTTCCACAAACTTCTTGAAATAGCCTTGTACATGAAGCTTATAGAATAAACAGTTTCAAGTCCATGAGAATGCTCTGTATATACTATATCTATATATACATGTACAAACTATGTAACTAGGCACCCTTAAGGGTGAAAACACCACATGACTTCAATCCCCACTCCCATCTGGCTTACAGGATAAAATATCAGCAAATGTAAATAAACCATAAGACCTTGGTCCGTAATGATTATACAGAAAATAATTTCTCTTTATGTAGAAATGAAAATTTGATGCATGAGAAATTGAAAATGGAAAAAATACATATGTACATCTTGAATATTAAAATTGTACAGAATGTTATATTTGTTAACATATTAAAACATGTAAATATTATGGGGGATGGGATTTGATTCAACATAAGACCTAATTCCTCAAGAATTTTATTCATCCTATGCATTTAAGTTTAAAACGGGAAAACCAGAAAGTGAGAGAAAACAAATAATGAGAGATGTTTTTTTTTCCTTCTGTGATCCAAAGAACTTTTATTCACTAGGCATTTCTGCAATTCAACAGCAACCTCTGACCTTCTCCCAATTACTTAATGTTTTATCAAGTGCATAGTGTTCTATACTGTGCTTCTGAATAGCTGGTGTTTATGTGAATTTCTCTTCCCCCTGGACATTTGCAGAGTGTATGTGTGGATTCTTTCTTTTTTTCTTTTTCCCTATCCAATTCCCATTCTTCTCCTTAGCCTATGTTGCCAGGAATAACAGATGCCACTATGAGGCTTGGTAATGGACTTTGAAAGTATGGACAGCCCTATTGGCTGCAATAAAGAGGGCTGAGGAATATTTCACTCAATTTCCGTTACAAAGCTAAAAAAAGAATGGACTAAATGAATATGCGTTAGGTTGCCGGTGTAAATATTCTAGAGCTAGAGTTAATCTTGTCATAAGACACGATTTATTTTCACAAATAATTATATGGACCTAGTTTTCTAGCAAACTGATAAAAACTGGAGAGCAGGCAATGATAAAAATGTGTATATATGTGGGGTATATATGGTTTCATTTGTATATACACTTTTTAATTTTTCTCTCCAAATATGTCTCTGAGACATAATTACTTCTCCTGTTCTATAAATCAGGAAACTCCAGAGAAAACTTATTTGCTCAAGATCACACTAGTGATCTTCGAACAATCAATCCTGTTTCTTCTAAATTAGAATCAAGGACATTGGGCAGTTTGTTTTACTATATTTAAGGTGAAGACAGCAAAGATGCAAAAAAAAAGAGCAAAACTAAGTCATTCAATAAAATTGCATACATCGCGGGCCTATTTATTTAATTACTTTGGGATTCCGTTATCAAATATATCCCTCACATTGGAATACTAACTTGATAGGTCATCTAATATGTAGTGAAAATTCATAGCAAACTTCTGTTAAAAGGCACTGATTTTTGAAATCTGTGGACTTGATGTGCTTTTTCTATATTGTGAATAATATCTTTTCCCCTTTTCTTTCTTTGCTGTATTTTGACTTAATCTCTTTACAAAGGCAGACTGGTAATAAAAATACTGATAAAAGTATCTCTTCCACAGCATTTTTGTTGGCTCTAGTCCAGAGACTAGCTTCTTCCATTGTTATTCTCAGGTCGTGTGGAAAAATTTAGAAAGATAAAGTATCACATAATTATAATTTTATTATGAGATTTATTATAAAGTTTTTATATTTATTATGTGCCATAACCAAGTCATATATTTTAAGAAATATTTATAAAGCAGTACCAAAATAAAGGCATTTTCTTCTTACCCTGTTTTTCGGAAGCACTAGGTTTCCCCTTCAAAACCTTGAAACCTATGTAACTTGAAATAAACTTGAATTTCTTACCCCAAACATACAAGCATAAATGCATATACAGTCACCAAATTACATGCACAAATTGAAAAGATGCCCTAGGTTTTCACATGACATAAAGAGATTTCATTCATAGGCAAAGATACCTTCCAAATTGTGAATAAATAATTCAGTAATTCAAGAAAAGGGTATGAACTAAATGCCTAGATTCTGGGGCCAGACTTCATGGGCTCAATCCTAACCTTTCAGGTACCTGCTGAGGAGCTCTGGATAGGCATTTAATTTAACTTTCTGTCCTTCATTTCCACATCTGTGAAGTGGAGATGATAATGGTACTTACCTTATACTGCTGTGCACTTGAAAAACAAACATAAACAAAAAAAGTGTATGCATGTGGATGTGGGTGTGGGTGTGTACAAAGTTCTAAGAACAGTCCCTGTCACATATTAAATGTTATCTAAACCTTGGGGATTATTATGAATAGTATCATTATTATCCTCCAAAATGATAATGCAATTGTTAAGTTAACCACTGTATTTGTCAGATTAAGTTATCCTTCCAGTAGCTTTCATGTGAGAAGAAAATTGCCCCAGTGTTCTTTATTTTCCCCACAATTCAATGTTTTTAACTCTAGGGAAAACTTAAGCAAGAGATATAAAATGTGTAAATGTAATATTATAGTTCTCTGATTAAAATCTAGCTTTTTATTTATTTATTTATTTTTAATTGAAACATAATTGATTGTACATATCTGTGGGGCACACCATTGAATATCAATACTTGTGTTCAATACATGAAAAAGTTATAGTTCAGGACATTTTTCACTTTTTTGCACCATTAGATTCATTTTGGGGAATATAATGAAATTCTTTCTTATATAAAATGTATGCACAAGATTTATGAACATGAGCCCAAAAGCACAAGCAGCAAAAGAAAAAATAAACAAATGGGACCGTATCAAAGTCAAGTTTCTGCACAACAAAGGAAACAATCAACAGAGTAAAATGACAGCCTATAGAATAGAAGAAAAATGTTGCTAACTATGCATCCGACAAGGGATTAATGTCTAGAATATACATAGAACTCAAGCAATTATATAGTAAAAAAATAAATGACCCAATTAAAAACTGGGCGAATCAGCCAAATAGACATTTTTCAAAAGAAGACAGACACATGAAAAAATGCTCAACATCACAAGTCATCAGGGAAATGCAAATTAAAACTACATTGAGATACCACCTCACCCCTTTAGACTGGTTGTAATAAAAGAAGATGGTGAATAACGAATGCTGTCAAGGGTGTGGAGAGAAGGGAACACACCCACACTGTTGGTGGGACTGTAAATTAGTACAACTTTGAAAAACAGTATGGAAGTTTCTCAAACAACTACAGATAGATCTTCCATACAATCCAGCAATCCCTCTTCTGGGTATAAACCCAAAGGAATGGAAATAATCAGGTCAAAGGGAAACCTGCACTCCCATGTCCATCCTAGCTCTGTTTACAATAGCCAAGACATGGAGCCAACCTAAATGTCCATCAGTGGATGATTGGATAAGGAAACACACACACACACACACACACACACACACACCATGGAATACTACTCTGCCATCAAAAAGAATGAAATACTCCCATTTGCAACAACATGGATTAACCTGGAGAAACTTATGTTGAGTGAAACGAGCAAAGCACAGAGGGATAAATACCGCATGTGCTCACTCATATGTGGGAGCTAAGAGAGAAAGGAAGGGAGGAAAGAAAGACCATAGCAGTGTTTGGTCTTACAGAGGGAAAGAACATTCCTAAGACTACAAAGCAGAGTGGGGGCATGAGGGGGAGGGAGGTTGGGGGATAACTGGGTGGGGACATGGTACAAAAGCAATTTTGCATAATTTGTATCTCATGAATATTCATAAATAAATAAAAGTAAAAAATAAATATCCATAATTATAAAATTAAGAAAATTAATAAATAAAATAAAATGTATGTATGTAACTCAAAACAAAATACAAGTATATACCCATAAATATGTGTCTGTACATATGTGTGTGTATGTATTTCAGGAATTCATGTATCTCCTGAATCCATCCAATGATTCCTAGTGATTATGAATTCAAATTTAAAACCCTTACTCTATGGAAAGTAAAGTGGGATTTTATCATAAAAATAATGGGCATTAAATTGATAATATGTATGTCAGACTGATTAAAAATTAGGCATCTAGAAAGTATTATAGCAGGTCACCTGTAAGAGTGATGGATAGTTTATAGAAGATTTAGACACTATCTTGAATACCCTTATCCTCAACCTTCTACTGCCATGATAGTGGACAACTAATTACAATCTCTAAAATAGCACAAAGCTAGGCAAATCTACACTGTGTATCATTTTAAGGTTGTATCTGCCAAGGACCCATGCATAGCCTCTATTTGAGTTAATGACTTGTTCATTGTGGCTTAAGGTCTCCACTAAAAGCAGTTCATCAGCCTCCCTAAAACTCTCGCCAATGACTAGGAATAGGTAGAATAACCAAATGTCCTGATTTACCCACAGTTTCTGCTTACTTATGAGTAGCATCCCCTTTCATTCTTAAAAGTACCTTGTTTGAACAATAAATTAAAGTGTCACTGCAAATCTATTGGCAAGGAAAGGGAAACTGAAAAGATAGTATAGGGAAGTAAAAATTTTCTCCCTCAGTACTAGAATAGGATTGGGTAACATACAACCTCTGGGCCTTCCTGGGCTCCAACCAAGTTCCCACCTGACTTTCTAAGAAGAACAGGTGCCTCCCACAAGCCTTTTGTTCTGATACACCAGTGTAGGTAAAGAGAGAGCTCAGGGAAAGTGGCTTCTAAAAGAGAAGATACTTCAGAAACACGCAACTTTTAACACTTAAGTATATTGCATAAATACCTCCATCCCCTAAGAGTATATCCTTAATTTTCTTCTCCTGAGAGCTTAAGAAAGGGAGGATATTTTAAAGTCAGCACAATAAGCTACCCTCACAAATATTTGTCTAATCATGGTTAACTCCTTGAGCCTAAACTCCTATGAAGCTGACACTTCCTGTGGTTTGTTAATGTTGCTGTTGACAAAGGCTACCCATTGTTTCTTCCTGGTTTAAATTACTGTGAACCTGTAATTATTTCAAAATTTTAATTTTAATTTTAAAAAGAATATGTGTTTTTAGAAACACATACATAAAAAACCATTTCTTTTGAATTTCCTAAAAAAATGATTTCTGTAGAATATAAATCATGCTCTGTGAATAAGTCTTGCCACCAAGTAGTCCCATATGGCAGAGCTCTAAGAGAATAATTCAGGTATCATTCATATAATAAAAGATGGATGAGAAGTCCAGCAGAGCTGGCACAAAAAATTACTTACATCTATAATTTGCTTTCACTGCCACCCACACATTTGAGGAGGACTTTCCCTTCTATCTGTTGCAGAATTGTCACATTATAATCTCTCCCTCATTTAAATTAAAACATAAAATTCAGTCACTGCCTGCACAGCACTCCTGAGCTAAAGCTGGTGGGAGTGTTGACCATGGCATGATTGCAGAGGCTAAGTTGGCAAATCTCATTTACAGCGTGTTCCCTCCACATGCCTTTCAAAGGAACAGGATTAGGCTCTCAAGCTGAGGTTCTGTGACGTTCATAATTTCTTTTCACTCCAATATCCTGTTTATCAGTTAATGAGAATAGCAGTATGTATCTTCTCCTGATGAGTATTTCAAATGAAAATGAAGAAAGAAACATTGAGTTCTATATATGTCTGGAAAGAGGAAATGGTTTTGGCTTTCTTCCCCCAAATGTCTTTGGTATTAAATATCTTTAATTTAGCACACCAATAGCAACCTTCTAGAAAGGTGTCTTAAAAAACTAGATGAAAAAATTCCTCAAGAAAAGGCTTATTTTGCAAGTCCCAAGATAAACCTTTATTACTAAAATCAATTGAATTTTAGAGACCTTACAATGTTATGAAATTGTTACCCTTTCAAGGAAAATTCTTTTGATCTGTTAGGCAGTTTTCACTATATGTTCATCAAATTACTTTGCTGATAAGAAAATCTGTGCTCTTCTAAAGTGCTGTGAGTTTAGCAATAAATAAATAAATAAAAAGGATTATTCAGTTAAATGTGAAGCTTCTTCCTTACACAGCTATTAGTATTGATTCTTGTACATTTTCTTCTTGTTAACATTTATTAAGTACGTCCCTATTCTGCCTACTTCGCTGCTTTCCCTAAAACTTGTGACAACCCTATGATGTGGGTAGTTTTATTAATTCCACTTAATAGATAAGAAAAAATAGGTCAAATTATCTGCCAACATCTCTTAACCACCATGCTACACTGACATCTTGGAAAGAAAAAATAATTTATTTTAAAGATCCCTTTGAATAGTAAAAGAAACATCAGAGTTTAGTGCACATGAAATGTAACTTTTTAGGGTGGCATACAATAGATTTCTGAATAAATAACAACAAAAAAATCTAAAATATATGTAATAAGGATGAAAACCAGGTTAAGCTAAGAGCACAGATAATCATGGAGAAAGATAATTGGGTCCTAAATAACTCTGACTGCACTATTTGTAGCGGAGATAGTGAGACTTACACTCTACTAATAGCAGATTATACAATCTAAGAGAACTGCCTGCATCTAGTTTGGCTTCCAGCTTTAAAAGGCGTACAGAAAAACCATGCCAGACTGGAGCCAGCATGATTCACTGGTTAGAAATGTGGGTTCTGCAATCTGATACTGGAGTTCAAACTCAAGGTCAAGCAAGTTACCTCACCTCTCTCACTGCTCCTGTTCTCTCTGCTGGACAATGGGAATAAATAATAATAATAATAATAATAATAATAATAATAATAATAATAATAATAATAATAATAATAATAATAATAATAATAATAATAATAATAATAATAATAATAATAATAATAATAATAATAATAATAATAATAATAATAATAATAATAATAATAATAATAATAATAATAATAATAATAATAATAATAATAATAATAATAATAATAATAATAATAATAATAATAATAATAAATACTTTACAGGGTTCTGAGAGGACTTAATGAGATCAAACATTAGCAAGGTAAAAGATAAGCATTCAATAAATATTAATTTTAATATATTTAAAAGAGAAAGTTCAGAACAATGATGAAATTCAAAATATCATCAGGCAAGGGAACAGATGAGCAGAATTTAGAAAAGGGGAGGCACTTAATTTCCATGACCTCCAGAATCAAACTTTTAAATTGCTGGATAGAAAGTACAGTAAAATAAATTCTACTTAAAAAAAAGAAAGAACTTTCTGAGAATTAAAGCTCCGCAAAGACAGAATGGACATCTTCATAATTAGACATTTACTTAGTAGACATATGGTAGGGGAGATTTAAAGAGACTTGGTCAAACATCTTTTAAGTTTCCTTCAAAATTTAAGATTCTATGAAAAAAAAATTAACCATAGAAAATCATATGAAACAATTACTCCTCTTACTGCAAAATTCTGTTTAGGTAGAAAAACCAGTCAATGTTTTCTAATCATTTTATCTTTGAAGTTTAGTATTTTCTAAAATTTCTAGCTAACATTGACTTTTCAATTCTCTGAATTGCTAGAATTCTTATAAATAAAATATGTTAACATTTTTAAAATGTGCAGTCAAAATTACTTCTAGCTCTTTTAATTGATTTTTTTCAATTTCAAATTATTTATTAATGCTGGAAGACTGGGAATCATATAATATATTGTTCTTCTATACCTTACAGTACTCTCAGCTCATTGATGGACAAAAGAGTAAATGCCCAGCAAATGCTGATTTTCTGTTCAAACCTAAAGCACACTGTTTAACAAAAATCTCAATCTAAATCCAAGAAACTTGCTTTGAACACTGTACTTACTTGTAAAATCAAAAAGCTGGAGAATAAAATTATCTGGATATTTCAGAAATAAAGATAGATCTAGTTCTAAATATTGGCACAAAAGATAATCTAAGCAGGATTACACATAGACAGATCCTTTATCAATTAAAGAACATTTTCCATTTTCAGAAAGTTGGAAAGTTTATCAGTTGTAATTTTTCTGATACTGGAAGTATAATCTATGTTGCTTTATTCAAAATTAAACTTCATAGAAAAAAATGTGCAGTATAGTATGCTAATTGTATTGTGTATGTGTTGCATAACACTTATTTCAGTATTAGAATCATTTTTTCTTCATTTCTACTGACAATAAGTAAAGAACTATTAATTCAATTGTAATAATACATTAATGATATGTAATGCAGCCTGTAGGCATCTTTTTGTTATTTCTCTTTATAAATTAAAATCACCTTCTGCCTATGACCTTTCTTCTTACAAAAGTAAAATCAAAATTTATGCCTTTCTTTTACTTACAAAATAAATGGAGAAAGAACTATCAGTAAAATCCTCTGTAAACTTAAGAAGTATATTTGAACTCCTGAACCATTAAGAAAATTGGTNTACTGGAAGTATAATCTATGTTGCTTTATTCAAAATTAAACTTCATAGAAAAAAATGTGCACTATAGTATGCTAATTGTATTGTGTATGTGTTGCATAACACTTATTTTAGTATTAGAATCATTTTTTCTTCATTTCTACTGACAATAAGTAAAGAACTATTAATTCAATTGTAATAATACATTGATGATATGTAATGCAGCCTGTAGGTATCTTTTTGTTATTTCTCTTTATAAATTAAAGTCACCTTCTGCCTATGACCTTTCTTCTTACAAAAGTAAAATCAAAATTTATGCCTTTCTTTTACTTACGAAATAAATGGAGAAAGAACTATCGGTAAAATCCTCTGTAAACTTAAGAAGTATATTTGAACTCCTGAACCATTAAGAAAATTGGTTCTATTTTGAATTACAAGGGAACGGTTTATTTTCAGAGTTTTAATTTAGTAAAATATAGAGGCAAAAGATTGTATAATTATACTAATAAACTTTCTCTTATATGATATAGATACATAGTTCACAATACCAGATTAGTCAAGAAAATAACCTTTTAAAAAAATCTAAAGACCAAATTCCTGCAAGTAGAAAGCTCTCCAAAAAAATTAAGCTTAGTAGTAAAAAAATAGGAGTTTGAGTCAGACGGCTTAGGTTTGAATCCAGGATTTATCAGTTAAGTAAACTTCAGCAAGTTACTTAATCTTTCTAAACCTCAGTTTTCCCACCTATGAAGGTGGTTTAAGAGTATTATTCATCTTCATAAAATTCTGAGCATTTAATGACAAAGTATCTAAAGCATTTTGAATTTATACATGGCATATAGTAAGATTTGTGTAATTGTTTTAAATTACTGTTTTAAATTAAATTAAATTATTAAATTGTTATTAAATTACTGTTTAAGATTATTGTTTTATTAGAAGTGTCTGCTTATTTATAGTCTACTTTATGACCATAGCCTCAGACATGTGAACAAGCCATTTAAAGAACAAAATGTAAAACAGATATTCTCTACCAAGGGCTTTCTCGGGATCCTAAGGCTCAGCAGAATGTGTTATCCCCACAAAAGGAAATGGATAGAACTCTGATCCTTTAAGTATTGCTCTCTTTCCTGTGAGGCAGGAATAGCTAGCTGGAAGTCAGGGTTATAATATGTGACCAGGTTTCTGTTGCTTTACATCTGTATGTTCTAGCACCAAACAAAGCTAAGCAGGACATGTGGGATAAACCTAATTAAAATCAGAAGAACAAAAAAAAAAATGTTTTGAACATGTATGCCCTGCAACAAATATATAATTTATGTAAATGACCTACTCTGATCCTTTAAGTATTGCTCTCTTCCCTGTGAGGCAGGAATAGCTAGCTGGAAGTCAGGGTTATAATATGTGACCAGGTTTCTGTTGCTTTACAACTGTATGTTCTAGCAACAAACAAAGCTAAGCAGGACATGTGGGATAAACCTAATTAAAATCAGAAGAAGAAAAAAAAATGTTTTGAACATGTATGCCCTGCAACAAATATATAATTTATGTAAATGACCTACTGTACTGATAAATCACATTATAAAACATTCTCAAGAAAGGGCTAACAACAAGTCTGAACCTTTCTCCAAACAGTTTCTCTGGAAATATTTCAGGTTGAGACACATGGAAAATGCCAGCTGTGTTATCAGAAATCATTATTTATTATTGGCGAAATGCATCTGGACCAAGAGGATTGTAATTGAACTATAAAATCATTTTGGAATTCACAGATCCCAGCTTCCTTGTGTGTAATGTGTTCTTGCAACTGAAGGCATCCCTCTAGGGGCCCTGAGTTGTTGCCAAGATATTGGGTCCTGTGGAAAATAGGCATTAACTAAGACTAGTTAGTTATTGCCTACCCATATGGCCTCTTCATTTTAAAAGTGAGTTGCTACAGATGAGCAGAAAGAGGTGAAAATTGTCCCTGAACAGCAATAGGGACTGCCACCCAAAAAGCACCTAACATAAACCTGTTGATATTCCAAGCATCCTGTTCTGTATCCTTCTACCTAAACAAATGAATCCGATGCCCAGTCATGGACTATGATATCATATAAGTCTGAATGTCAAGCCAAAACCAAATCCACTGCTGGTGGTCATGCAGACGTATGCATACACAAACATATATTATTTTCTTCCTCTATGTCGATGGTGTATTTTAAACACCATCTTTTGAGTACACTGCTTGGGTACACATGCTTTTTAGAATATTTTGGGTATGTTCTTTGTTAAGAGCTTAGAATACTTTCTTTTTTCCCTTCGTGATTTTTTGATGTTCTTCTCTAATCCTTGTCTTTGATCATTGTAAATCTTTGACTTTCTCTGCAAGTATTACTATCTCTAGACCTTTTTAAACTAAAAACTGGCAACTCCATTATCACAAATTCTGAAGCAGCAGGACAGTTTCTGAAAATACAAACACTAAAATATCTTCTTCAAGTTTTTTACTTCTCACCAACATTCATTTAGAGATTATTAGAATGTATCTATAGGGAGCCTTAAATAACTACAACATTGTGTGAGAACTCTAGCTTTCAGTATTAGTATATGTTTATACTGGCTTTATTAAAATATGTTAAAAATGGAACTATTTCTTCCACTCTTAACCTTACCCTCAATTCCAAGTCACCAAATACTTTTACCACTTCCATTGAAAATTCCTACAGAGTTGACATTTATTACCCCATTTTTAAGTATACATGGTTTTAAAAATATTTTTTAAACTTACCCGGAAACATGCAACATCAGCAGCATGTAGAAGACAAAGAAGAGGTTATGAGTATACCAGAAGATGTCATAGTTAGAAACTCTGAAAAAACAAATACGTTAGTTTCAAAACTACTTTACATTCTATTTCAATAAAAAGATTGTGCATAGTTTCAAACATATGCCACAATTGAAGAAAACTAAAATATAAGTTCATCTGAGATTTATCTATTAATAACAAATTATTAACATACCATAAAAAGAGAAATGACAAAAATTGTAAGTAACACTGTGTAATTTTTAAAGTTCTCTGTTTTTAAATAAAGATGCGTGGAAAAAATTAAATTGGATGTTTATTTAAGAGCTATTATGATGTAAGGCTAAGAATTGAGCAGTAGTTTGCTAATATGTACTTTTGCTATCCTTTTCATCGATATTCTCAATTTTCAAATGATTTCTAATGTGTATTGGGTTAGGAACAACTAATGTTCCTAACCCAATACGTTTGAGAGTAGTTCAAAGGAAACTCAAATGGAGAGAAATTAAAATAAGCGAGGATTAAATTTTTATATACTCTTCTTGGACAGTATAACTTTAGAATAATTACTTGGTGTGTCTGCTCTGGGGAAGGACAAAGAGTCTGAAAAGGAAGGGAATGATAAGCACAATCTACAGAAGTAAAAAGACTAACAGTGATTTTATTTCATATGTCTAGGGTGGATATTTATGCATTACAATCTTGGAGGTGGAGGACAAGTATAAGCTAACTATATGATTCTGATACCTTCCCTAGAAATTTTAGAACCACTCACGTAAGCAATAGCCAAATGTTTTACATTTACTCTGTTCATAGCATTTGCTGTCATAAGCAATATCATTAACATTCTTGTAACATATACATTTTTGCACCTATCTGATTCTTTCTTAATAAAAATCACTAGAAGTGGAACTGCTAGATCAAAGGATACACATTTGTAATACTTTTGATACACATGGCCCATTGGTCTCTAAAAACAAGTTTAACAATGACAAACCCAACCTTAGAGCAGAGGTGCCTGTTTCCCCAAATCCAGACTTCACTTTATAAGTTTTCATTACTTTTTATAAGTAGGATTGGGTACTGTTTCAGATGTTTGTTACTTTTAATTCTTCTGTAACTTCTCTGTTCATAAAATCACCTATTTCTAGAGGGTATTTTTCTTAGTTGATATATGTAAACTATTAATATTTAGAATGCACTGGCTCCTTGTGATTGCAATAACTTGCTCAATATCATATTTGCCTTTCAATTTTTATAATGTATATTGAGATGAAGAAGTTTTAGTTTTCATATTTTTAGACAAATATTTCTTACATGATCCCTTGTCCATCTTGAGGTCTCATGAAGCTTGTAATGGCCGTTTTATTATTCTGCAAGTTATTATACATGCCAGGATACCTTACCGGGCTTTCTATCACCTCTGTGCCTTGGTTTAATGTGTTGTTCGTTTTTGCAAGTAAGTCCTACTTTCTTTTAAGTTACTGAAGCTTAATCATTTCAGTGTTTAGTAAGGCACATCCCTCCTTCTACTCCTCTTTTGCAACATGTCTTGGATGTTTCTCAAGATGAACTCAAGAATCACTTTGGTAAATTCAAACAAACAAAATAAACTGTCAGGGATTTTAACTGAAATTGCAACGAACTTTAAAGATAATTAGGAAAGAACTACATCTTAATAGTATACAGCCTTTATTCAAATCTCTACATATTTTTCTCAGTGAACTTATATGATCTTTTCCTGTATAACTCTCAGCTTCTTATTAATTTTATTTCTATATATTTCATTTTTCTGTTGCAATTGCAAATGATGTATTTTTATTTGATTCAGTTTCCAAAATGATTATAACTAGTGCATAGAACAGCTATTTTTTTTTTTTCCTTTTTGTCTTTTTTCATGTCCGGCAACGGATCGCAACTCTCAGTGCCGCACCCGTACCAGACCGGGACCGGCAACGGGATCGCAACCCTCGGTGTCACGCCCGCACCTCGCTCAGCCAGTGAGCGGGAACCGGTCTGTATGTGGGATCCGAACCCTCGGCGGGAGCGCCGCCGCACTCCCAAGCGGCGCACTGTAGCAGTGCGCCACCGGGCCGGCCCAGAACAGCTATTTTTTATATTCGTTTTGTATTGAATTACCTTTTTCAGTTCTTTCACTTGATATTCTTACTTAATTTTTCCACAACTCTCTTGGATCTTGTGAATAGAGAATTGTACCTATTTTTCTGGAAATTATCATAATTTGTTGTTGCATTTTTTTTCTAATAATTCCAACTGTTTCATTTCTTACCATATGTAAATAATGGTAGAATTTAAAATATTACCTTAGCTTTGTTCCTGGCTTTCTTAGAAATATATCTAGTATTTCACTGCTGAGTATGATCTCAGTTTTTTGACTATTATAGTTTTTAATTGTGTAAAGAAAATAACTTAATTCCTAGTTTGTTTACTACAACTATTTTAACCCAGAATCAGAGTTCATATTTAATAACTATCATTTTTAAATCTGTTGTGGTGAAAAGACATTTGTACTCCTGTCATCTATGAATAGAATCTATTAGTTATTTAAATAGATTGGCCCATATTGGACTATCCTTGAATTAGCAGATTACATTTCACTGTCAGAAATCAAACAATGGAGTCATATTAATTCACTAATGTTTAATTTCTCAGTGGTAAATAGAAAAGGTAGAAGAAGATTATCTCCATGATACATTTAAGAATGTCATGATTCTCACAATAAACCTTGGAGAAAAGAAAAATCAGATGTTATAATTTTCTTTAAAAAGGTAAGAAAAACTGGGAATTAGGAGATGCTCAATGAATTGCTTATGAGAACAAATGTAAAGGCTCAGTTGAGAATAGAAATTAATCTTTATATGCTATTTGACAAAACTATTTCTCAAGGATTTTTTCTGTATGTATAACATCCATATATCTGTAATTTTGCAACTAAATATACCAAATACCTAAATTTTCCTTCAAAAACTCCTAAAAGTGAAAAGGTAAGTTTTTAAATGATTGCTTTATTTAAATAAAATAAAATTTCTCCCCACAAAATTGGCATGCTCATGTCCTAATATTAGTGATTTGCCTTTCTGTAAGGCAATTTTTTATTCTTATAAAAAGTTTTAAAAGTGCACTTAAACATTTGACCCAGCTATTCTGTATCTAGGGATTTTTACTTAAGATATCATTGAAAAAGTATGCAAGGACATATGAATGCAGGTTTGTTTCAGAACTGAAATATTTAAAAAAAATATCAATCAAAAATATCCAACAATTTGGGACTGGGAAAATAATGTATGTCTATATGGTAATATGCTGTGCCATCAGTAAAGAAAATGATAAAGAAATATTTATTAACGTGGAAAAATGTTCATAACAAATTTAAATAAAAAGCAGATTGAAAATAATATCATCTGGGGCCGGCCCGGTGGCGCACTGCTACAGTGCACCGCTTGAGAAGCGCGGTGGCGCTCCCGCCGAGGGTTCGGATCCCACATGCAGACCGGCCACTCACTGGCTGAGCGAGGTGTGGGTGCAACACCGAGGGTTGCGGTCCCGTTGCCGGTCCCGGTCCGGTGCGGGTGCGACACTGAGGGTTGCGATACATTGCCAGTCATGAAAAAAGACAAAAAGGAAAAAAAAAAAAGAAAATAATATCATCTGACCCCATTTTGGTAAAATACATAGATATTTAAAGAAAGAGAAATATAAGGAGTTTGAGAAAGAGAAAGAGTAATTTGGAGGGGGTAGGAGGTGGTGAATGAGTAAGCAAAACAAAAAGAATTAAGTCTATAAAAATAAACACTACAGGGCCGGCCCGGAGGCGCACTGCTACAGTGCGCCACTTGGGAGCGCAGTGGCGCTCCCGCCTAGGGTTCAGATCCCACATACAGACCGGCCGCTCACTGGCTGAGCGAGGTGCGGGCGCAACACCGAGGGTTGCGATCCCGTTGCTGGTCCCGGTCCGGTACGGGTGCGACACTGAGGGTTGCAATCCATTGCCGGTCACGAAAAAAGACAAAAAGGAGAAAAAATAAAAATAAAAATAAATAAACACTACGAAATTTATAGTGTTAATCTCTGAGTGGTGAGTTTGCTTGTGAAGTTCTACAGTGTGTGTATGTGTGTTCATCAATGTGGTTAGAAGTGTGAGGACAGATTTATTTGCGTATATTATGGGGCAATTACTTTCAAAGCATATACATGTGTGTGTATCTGTGTTTCCACTAAATGTCACATCTCAACAAGCAGAATGAAGATTTTTGAAGATTAGAAAAAATATGTTTCTTCCCTTTACTTTCTTTAACCAAAAAGTTTGATCAGCACATAAGACATTATAAATATTCTGAAAAATAGAATGTGTCCATCAGAAGGAACATGAGAAAGTGCTCCTGATGATGTATATTTGAAATTGCTCACAGTCTCTTAACTAGAAGAATCCATATGAATGCAGGTATTTCCAATTATTTTAGTTGATGTAAACCAACCATGCTCCCAAAGTTTTGCTTAGAACACTATGTTAAATTATAGCAAAATAAGCTCATATCAAGGAAGCAGCTATAAAATAATTTGAAGTCATATATTCCCAGATATTCCCAAGGTCCCTGTGTATACACATTGAATACAGTCCCATGTCCCATAGAGACACATTATCCTTCAGAAAAATGATCCTGAAAAACTCAAATTTCCCTGGCCATCAAATTAAGTCTCCATTCATGATTCTTTATTGACCTAGAAAATTTGACTTATGAAAAGATATTTTCTTTTTTTTTTTTTTTTTTTTTTTTTAAAGATGACCGGTAAGGGGATCTTAACCATTGACTTGGTGTTGTCAGCACCGCGCTCACCCAGTGAGCTAACCGGCCATCCCTATATGGGATCCGAACCCATGGCCTTGGTGTTATCAGCACCGCACTCTGCCGAGTGAGCCACGGGCCGGCCCTGCAAAGATATTTTCAAAAACAAAAAATGATAGACAGAAACATCTTTACTGTACTCTTAGTTGTCCAGAATAGTCCATTAACTAGGACATTGAATGGGTTAAATACTTTGTTAATATATAAAAATAAAGATAATCTGAAGAAAATCTAAGTAATCTGACTGGGAAACATCAAAGTAATGACTCTGACACTTACCTTATCGCATATGTAGATGCTGTAATCATGAGGAATAACACCACTACCATACAGACCCCTGTCAAGCCAGGAACTATAAAAATGTACATAAGTACATGTTAACTTAAATCATACTGAGAAAAAAAGCACAAGATATTATTATCTTAAAATCAAAAGTACTACGCTGTTCTGTAGGACGCCTAATTCAAATCACCTATCTGCATTTGTCTTCCCCCTCAAACAAGCCTTTTTAAAATCAGCACAGTATCAAAGTACTTAAGACATAGCAGAATATGTTCTCCCTTTAACAGAAGAGTCCATTTTTGTATTCTCAAATATTCCACTAAATATGTACTTAATTCTAGAGGTAAATATGTACTTAATTCTACAGGTACATACTACAACATCAGTAATTAATGCAACGGGACAAGGTTAACATTCAGCACCTTTACTGTTTTGCTTTTCTACACCATAGTACTAAATCACCCTTAATCTCTCCTTCCCCCTTTTATGAAACTAGTTAGCTCCTTCAGTTTTAATTTCAAATAACTGCTTTTGGGCTTCGCTACCTGGAATAAATTTAAAGACAAAATAAACAAAACATAAAGTTTTTTTTTTTTTAAACCACAAGATATAGAACAAAAATTGTAGATTTCAAGAAAAAATTACAGTGCTGGTGTTTTAAGAACACTTGCAAACATATTTCTTCTTAGTATGGAAAATATGCTGAAATCAGTGATGTGTTAATTTTTTTTTAAAAAAGAAGTAAATGTGCAAATATGTTGTCAAAATTAATAATGATACGTCAGATTGCTACATATCCAGCATTTGCACATACAGCATGTACAAAATGAATAAAATCTCAATAATATCCTTTATTATCTTCTTACTAAGATAATAAGAAGCTAAACATTCTGTCTGCAAGTTGTATTTGTTTACTCTTACAATCATACAGTTAACAGTAAGTCCTAAATGTCCTAGCTGAGAAACTATCTTAAATTGGGCCACAAAGAAACGATATTGGACCAGTTTCATCTGGAAAAGTGTAAATATTCCTCACTTCTCTTCTTGCCAAGGAACCACCTATGGAAGAGAAGGACTATCATGAACTGTGAGCCATTAGCAGAAGCAGACAAGCTGGATACCACGTAAGAGCAATGCAAATGTGCATCATTAGAATTCCAGAGAGTTTAAAATCATTGGAAAATAGCAACAGATAATAGAAATCTCAGTACAGTAGCAACAAGTTTCATTTGTAAAGGGCCACATGAAAAATACGGGAGTTAGCCTTCAGATTCTTAACATTCGTGTACTCTCTCCGCCTCACCTTTTCCAATGCACAGATTTGAAATCCTAACAAAACTTGCCCTTCCCTGATGGACCTAATCCAAATCTTCCCTTCCCTACACTTCCTTCCCCATCATCCCCTTTTCCCATCATCTTTAACATTTCCTCCAGGTGAGTGCTTACTTCCTACGGGTAAGAGAAGAGCAAGGTAACTAATCTAGCTTACACTAAAGGACTAAGAGTACAGAAAATATGCTATTTAAAAAGAATAGCATGCATACAAAATGGCTGAGCCACTGCACTTCCAAGTATTTACTGAGAAGAAATACAAACATATCCACACAAAGACTTGTTTAAGAGTGTTCATAGCTGCTTTATTTTTAATAGTCAAAGCCGGTAAACAACTCAGATGTCCATCAGCAGATGAATGGATAAACTGTGGTATTATCTGTACATGGGAAAATAATTAGCAATTAAAAAAAAGTGAACTGTTGATATTAAAACAACAACATAGATGAATCACTAAATTATTACGCTGAGTGAAAAAAGCCAGATTGCCCTGCCACCAAAAAAGTACAACTGTACAAAAAAGTATGACTACTTTTATATAACATTATAGAAAATTCACACCATTCTTTAGTGACAGAAAGCAGAACAGTTACTAGGAGGGATTAAAGAGCACAAAAAACCTTTTAGGATAATGGGAATATTTGTTATCTTGATTTTGATGATTGCTTTAGGTGTGTATGTGTGTGTGCATTAAAACCAATCAAATTGCATACTTACATGTGTGTAATTTAGTGAACTTCAACTTTAATTCAATAAAATAAACAAATAGGATTTTATCAACCTGGAAAGCTTCTGCACAGCAAAATTAACAAATTAACAAAGCAAAAAGACAACCTATAGAGTGGGAGAAAATATGAAAACTATGCATCTGACAAAGGATTAATATCCAGAATATGCAAAGAATTCAAAGAACATAACAGTAAAAAAACAACTAAAAAAACCTGATTAAAAAATGGTCACAGGAGCTGAATAGGCATTTCTCAAAGAAAGAAATGCAAATGGCCAACAGACACATGAAAAAATTAGTAAAAAAACAACAAAAAAAACCTGATTAAAAAATGGTCACGGGAGCTGAATAGGCATTTCTCAAAGAAAGAAATGCAAATGGCCAACAGACACATGAAAAAATGCTCAACATCACTCAGCATCAGGGAAATGTAAATCAAAACCACACTGAAACATCATCTCACACCAGTTAGACTGGCTGTTACGAAAAAGACAGAGAATAACAAATGCTGGAGAAGATGCAGAGAAAGGAGAACCCTCCTACACTGTTGGTGGGACTGTAAATTGGTGCAGCCATTAAGGAAAATGTTATGGAGGTTCCTCAAACAATGACAGATAGAACTGCCATATGATCCAGCAATTCCACTGCTGGATATACACCCAAAGGAATGGAAATCATCATGTCAAAGTGATACCTCCCATGTTCATCACAGCTCTGTTACACAGCCAAGAGTTGGAGCCCATCTAAATGTCCATTGTTGGATGACTGGCTAAGTAAAATGTGGCATATTTACATAAAAGAATACTACTCTGCCATAAAAAAGAATGAACTACTGCCATTCACAGCAACATGGATGAACTTAGAATTATAAGTGAAATAAGCCAACCACAGAAAGAGAAGTACTGCATGTCCTTACTCATAAGTGGGAGCTAAAAAATAAACAAATAAAAGAAAGAAAGGAAGAAATATATAACGATCACAATAATACATTGAACTTTCAAAAAGAAAGAACAGAACTGAGGTTACCAGAGGTGGGAAAGGTAGGGGTGAGGGAGGAATTGGTAAAGGGCCATGAAAAATTATTACATTTATAATGTTGAATATACTAAGTATCCTGGTCTGAGTATCATATATTGTACACAGGTATTGATATTCAACTCTGTACCCCACAGATATGTACAATCAGCTATGTTACAATTAAATAAATAAATAAATTTGAAGGGAAAAAAGAGGAGGTCAGTCTCTCCATATTAATTATGGAATGTCTACAAATCACTTAATCAGAAGGACACCTGAAAAAATAGGGTATGCATAGACTACAGCAATAATCACCAAAGTGTATTATTTAAACATTAATGCATCAAATTAAAGAGTTAAACAAATGACATTTATTTTTTCAGTGGACTGTTTGCAGAGAACAGAACTGAGGTTACCAGAGGTGGGAAAGGTAGGGGTGAGGGAGGAATTGGTAAAGGGCCATGAAAAATGATTACATTTATAATGTTGAATATACTAAGTATCCTGGTTTGAGTATCATATATTGTACACAGGTATTGATATTCAACTCTGTACCCCACAGATATGTACAATAAGCTATGTTACAATTAAATAAATAAATAAATTTGAAGGGAAAAAAGAGGAGGTCAGTCTCTCTGATTCTGAACATTGCAATATTAATTATGGAATGTCTACAAATCACTTAATCAGAAGGACACCTGAAAAAATAGGGTATGCATAGACTACAGCAATAATCACCAAAGTGTATTATTTAAACATTAATGCATCAAATTAAAGAGTTAAACAAATGACGTTTATTTGTTCAGTGGACTGTTTGCAGGCATCTATAGTATACTGTTAACTGCTAGAGATAAAATGAATCCTGCTCTAAGACGTTAAGCAGGCAATTGCCACACAGGGCATTAAGTGCTAAAAGAAGGCTAAGCACTGAATGCTTTCAGGGTACGTCAGAGGGCACCCTAACCTAAACTACATAGACAGTTCAGCTAACTATCAATATATTAACCTCTATTACTACACATTCCAAGAGTCAGAAAATCCTGTCTGGAAATTATTAGCTTAGTATAAGCTCACCGGGCAAAGTTACTTGCCCAAGTAAAGTACATTGATTTTCCTGTAAACTCTGAGTCCTTTGAGTTATGAAGCAAAACCTATAATTATTTCCTTAGGAAAATATATGCTTGTATGTTTATTCTTATTGCTTTTTATTTATGCATATTAGATTCATTAATTAGTAGCCTTTAAAATGAATAATTGCACTATACTGCCATTTCTAGATTAACCTGAGAGATCATTTTCATCTATACCCAAGATGTAGTCAGAAATATATCATTGTATATATACAATATAAATATACAATAATAAATATAAATAAACCATTTTTGTAACATAATTGAAAACATAATTGCATTTGTTTATGAAGGTTACCCTAATTGAAATTAGATACCATGTATTTTATTTTCACCATATAACGTACTGCCAAAATTGGAGATACGTCGTAAGCATTTTTAAGTGAATATTTGGATAATCTAATCTATTAAACTTATATTTTGTTATAAAATCTTAATTGGAATGTTTTTAACATTTCTTATATACCAAGTTTATCTACCATATTTTATGTCACTTTTACTTCCAAAGTCTTTATTTTCCACAGACAATCTTAATTTCATTACTAGGTTACACAGAAAAAAATTTAAACAGAGAGAGAAGACTTCATGTAACATTAAATAAATCAACATCCGAGAAATCTATCAAGTAATAAAAATATTCTTTTTCACTAGAACACCTAAAAACATGCATGCATTCCTTTATCAAGAACTTAATTTTTCTTAGGTATAGTGCCTCAGAACATTCAAAGATGGCCATGAAATAGTTTTAGTCGGTATTAATAATACAAACCTGCATTACATCTATTTATAGAAAGTATCTCTCAACCCATTACCATCTTTAGACTCTACTTTGTTCTCTCACCTTTGTTCAGTAGGGTCAGAGAGATGCCCTAGGAGCTCCAGTTTCATAATTATAGAACCCTGTGTCTTGGCCCCAGTTCAGGGCTGACAACTTGGAAAGTGAATGGCTCCTACTGGCCAGCACAGTATTTCTTTCATTAAATTATTTTGAGTATCATATATTGTACACAGGTATTGATATTCAACTCTGTACCCCACAGATATGTACAATAAGCTATGTTACAATTAAATAAATAAATAAATTTGAAGGGAAAAAAGAGGAGGTCAGTCTCTCTGATTCTGAACATTGCAATATTAATTATGGAATGTCTACAAATCACTTAATCAGAAGGACACCTGAAAAAATAGGGTATGCATAGACTACAGCAATAATCACCAAAGTGTATTATTTAAACATCAATGCATCAAATTAAAGAGTTAAACAAATGACGTTTATTTGTTCAGTGGACTGTTTGCAGGCATCTATAGTATACTGTTAACTGCTAGAGATAAAATGAATCCTGCTCTAAGACGTTAAGCAGGCAATTGCCACACAGGGCATTAAGTGCTAAAAGAAGGCTAAGCACTGAATGCTTTCAGGGTACGTCAGAGGGCACCCTAACCTAAACTACATAGACAGTTCAGCTAACTATCAATATATTAACCTCTATTACTACACATTCCAAGAGTCAGAAAATCCTGTCTGGAAATTATTAGCTTAGTATAAGCTCACCGGGCAAAGTTACTTGCCCAAGTAAAGTACATTGATTTTCCTGTAAACTCTGAGTCCTTTGAGTTATGAAGCAAAACCTATAATTATTTCCTTAGGAAAATATATGCTTGTATGTTTATTCTTATTGCTTTTTATTTATGCATATTAGATTCATTAATTAGTAGCCTTTAAAATGAATAATTGCACTATACTGCCATTTCTAGATTAACCTGAGAGATCATTTTCATCTATACCCAAGATGTAGTCAGAAATATATCATTGTATATATACAATATAAATATACAATAATAAATATAAATAAACCATTTTTGTAACATAATTGAAAACATAATTGCATTTGTTTATGAAGGTTACCCTAATTGAAATTAGATACCATGTATTTTATTTTCACCATATAACGTACTGCCAAAATTGGAGATACGTCGTAAGCATTTTTAAGTGAATATTTGGATAATCTAATCTATTAAACTTATATTTTGTTATAAAATCTTAATTGGAATGTTTTTAACATTTCTTATATACCAAGTTTATCTACCATATTTTATGTCACTTTTACTTCCAAAGTCTTTATTTTCCACAGACAATCTTAATTTCATTACTAGGTTACACAGAAAAAAATTTAAACAGAGAGAGAAGACTTCATGTAACATTAAATAAATCAACATCCGAGAAATCTATCAAGTAATAAAAATATTCTTTTTCACTAGAACACCTAAAAACATGCATGCATTCCTTT